>NC_137269.1:8631772-8883772 GCF_053477335.1 Acartia tonsa
ATAACTTGAACTCTCACTCCTTAAATGTTTATTTCATATTATTAAAGAAATATCAAGTACGATTTAGGAAGCGTAGCAACTCTATAATTGTTACCAGAAAGTCCGTATGTACTTTGAAAACATGCAAATTTTTAGCTTTTTGACAACAGATTTTCATATGATCTAATTATCCTATTTATCTGATTTTTGTAATTCTGATTCCTAAGACAACATATTACAATGTTCTTAGCAAATCCTCTCTATAATCAATTCTTAGAAATGTAAGTATGTCCTTAAACATTATCTTGTATTTAAGCAGTTTTTACCAAATTTAAATACAATTTTTTTTTACTTTTATACTTTTATATACTGATTAATGAGTTTTGACACTCTACAAGAGTTAATGTTCGTTCGTCCTACCATTTCAGAGATTCGCTTTTATGGATGTTGTCATCCTTGTTTTCATTTAATTTCAACGAATTCAGAGACATTACATTAAGACTGCAGTGTTTATGTACTAAAAGCAAACTTAAAATGGTTACAACGTTTTTTAACATTGAATAATTTCGGACAAAAGACTTCAATTATGACATTTTCCGTATCACTTCGAATCCGATTAATATCCTGTGGATTGGAACCGGTTTTCAGCCGTAATGTCTTGCATCGTATTATAAATTCAGTTATAATACGAATATAAAAATATACATAAACTGGTTTTAATCTTACAATTTTACATTTTATATCCGCGGAAATCTGTTTATAATACGATGCGCCTAATTGATAGATAAATTTCAATGCAAAAATTTATATATTAGGACAAGTTTCGCTTTAAAAAGGACAGGCGATATGCTGTTAGAATTTATGTACACCGTCCAAATAATTCATATTATATTAGAATGTTGTTGTACATAATCAGGGCTCGGCAGCCGCGCATAAGCCTCAAGTTTAAGCCAAATTGTGTGCAAAAAAATAAATTCATAAAGATGTAATGTCTGCTGTTTAGAAACAGGTTTCGACATCCACCTCAATTTAAAGTTTAAAAAATGACTACTACACCTTGGCTTACACGCGGCTGCCGAGCCCTGTACATGATACATATATTTGTCACCTCGGATGATAAACTATGTCCATAATATATCCATCATCTTCTTCTAGACTTCCAGCTCTAGATAGATAGATATATAGATAGATAGATAGATAGATAGATAGATAGATAGATAGATAGATAGATAGATAGATAGATAGATAGATAGATAGATAGATAGATAGATAGATAGATAGATATATAGATAGATAGATAGATAGATAGATAGATAGATAGATAGATAGATAGATAGATAGATAGATAGATAGATAGATAGATAGATAGATAGATAGATAGATAGATAGATAGATAGATAGATAGATAGATAGATAGATAGATAGATAGATAGATACATAGATAGATAAATAGATAGATAGATAAGTTAGATGGATAGATAGATATTAAACTAGATACACTGAATAATGTCAGTGATCTTGAATATAACTAACAAGATAAATAATGTCGGTGATCTTGAATATAACTAAATAGATAGATGGTGTTGGTGATCTTGAGAATAACTAACTATAAAGATAGATAGTTATTGTTTTTGCTACATCAATCACCCTGTACACCTGATAGATAGCTAGAGAGAGAGATAGATAGATAGAATAATTAACTAGATAGATAGCTAGTTATTGTCTATGCTATATCAATCATCCTGTATGTACACCTTAGCTAAACAGACCAGCTAGATAAATATACTGGGTTCTTTACAGCAAAGAAATGAAAAAATCAGAAAAATTATATATACTAAACTTTTCACATGTTCGTATAATTTCTTTTGAAAGATGAATAGAAAGCTAATTTTTATTTAGGGGAGGGAAGGGGGAGTAGAAGGGTTCGGATTGCTAGAAAAAACCACATTTTAGAAATGTACCAACAAAATTTTATACCCTCCTTAGCGAAGCATAAAGTTAGAATCGATGCCACATTTTTTTTGACAAATTATTTTTGAATTGAATTAAAACAGACAATTGATTCAAAATTGCTGGCAGAAACCATTGTTTGTATCATGTATGCAGCATTCATGTTTTAGTGTATATATATCATAAGGCTCGGCCAAAGTGTCTATAATCAAGTCCTAAACACATCAGTATGTCCTTTAATAGTATCATGTATTTAATCAGTTTTGCCAAAAAAATACTTACATTTTGTATAGACTTATGCATTAACATTCATTTTTTCAGTTCTAACACTCTACAATTGTTAATGTTTGTAAGTTCTTTCATTTTAGAGCTTCGCTTTTATGGATGTTGTCATCCTTGTTTTTATAACATTATTATTAATGATTTTATTAATCCAAATACAGACTGATGGATAGACGGACAAATTGAGTTACAGATAAGCCTCTCTTCTAATAAATATTACCTGGGAATAAATAAAGGTTCATTAAAAATACAATCCTAAAAATTTAAAAATTCTCATGAGAGGGAGATAAATATGAGCTAATATTAGATGCTATCCACTTACCTTAAATTACAAAATCATAACAGAAAAGAGATTATATATACAATGTTTTGACCATTTTATCATGTTTTAATATTTTTAATAGGTTGACTTACGTAAGAGCAATATACTGATAAAGAACCCTTCACCCCCCCCCCCCTTTAAAAGAACTAATATTTTTTTATTGGACATCAATTTTGTATTACATTCTTGAGTTTTTAATAAAACTGTATTATAGTTAAATTGCATTTTGTATTCTATTCATAGGCGTGCAGAAGTGGGATTTAGGGGGATGTATCCAACCCCCTAAAACAAAACAAAAAAACACCTGAAGTTCACCATTCCTAGATTTTGGAATAAGGGGGGTGTCAATGTTTAAGGGAAAAACCATATCTGTATCTTTTTAGCTAGTACTTATCATATATAACTATTTTTTAAACACAACATACCACACATAATAAATAAATTACAAAAATAATTTGTTTTTTTTACCTTATTTGTACATGATATTTTCCCAACTATTTTCTCAGTCTCAAGGTCCACCTGCAAAATGTATGTATGTTTATAAAAAAACATTTGAAAACAAGGATGACAACATCCATAGAAGCGAAGCTCTGAAACGGCCCGACAAACGAACCAATCGTAGAACTGAACAATCAGAATATAAATGTGTAAAAGTCGAAACAAAATTATAAGTAAAGTGTTGAAAAGCTGCTTAAATACTGGGCATACTTACATTTTAAGGACTTGATTATAGAGATTCATTGTACTTTGTTATCATGGGAATCAGTAATCCAAAAATCAGATCAATCGGATAATTATATCACATTAATTCTTTTTGTTAAAAAAGTTTTAAAAAATCAATATGTTTAAAATGTACATACGGACATTCTGGTAACGATTATAGAGTTGCTACGGTTTCTAAATCAAACTACTACAGAAATTACCATACTAAGTTTGAAATCGATATGACAATTCAAACATGCCAAAATAACGGAAAGAGCTAAACGTTACGGACGGACGTACAGACGGCCCGACCCTATTTATAGAAAAGCTTTGCATTTAAAAAGATAAGATGCTTTGCTTCCTAAAAACAATGATTCCTAGAAAGGTTTCCCCCCCCCCCCCTACCCCCACAAAATTTTTAAAATGTACATATATTAGGAATATTTAGGTTAAAACAAGACATTTTTATAACCATTGCATGATTCAAATTGATTTGATTTACTGAATATAAGACCCTGTTTCTGTAAAGACATGCATCATATTAAATATTTATAACATAAGTGTCTTGAAAAAAAAAACATTATATATGTATACATAAAACTTATATAACATTTTAGAATGTGTATTTTTTTTGCGTTATAGCATAAACAAGGATGACACCAGTCATAAAAGTGAAGTTCTAAAACAAGACGGTAGAACTAATGCACAGTTGAATGATAGTTTGATTTTGTTAATAACAGCAAATAAAAATAATTTTAAATTTATTTTATTAGATAAATTTACAATTTTAAAAACTATGCATTCTAAAATTTCTTGTTAAGATTTCTTTTGTCACTAGAAAACATTTTAGAGGCCATTCCAGTTAACTGTGTTATCAAGGTGTCTTGAGATTCAACATCAGAATTGCTTGCAGGCTTAGGGAAAGCTACTGAACCCTTTCCAGATACACTGCGAGATCCTGCAGCTGTTTCATAAACAGATCCTTCCATAGAACCATTGATTGATTGTCTAGGTGTAGATGTGGATGTTTCTTGGAACTCTGCCTGCTGATTAGCCTCCTCTTCTGATTGATACTTTTGCAGATAATACTGTTTATTCTTGTAATAAGAATTGACTCCCATCTTTGTATTCTTAATATACCAGTCATCTCCAGGTATGTAATTAGCTGGAGCCAGGCGTCCGCCAGAGTGGTAATCAACTTGCTGCAGGCTGCAGAGGATTCTCAAAGTTTCTCTGACACTTCTCCCAATATGAGGAGTGTGTTCACAGATGTGTCTTATTTTCTGATTTGGATCTATGATGGCAGTATAGGGATTTGGATAACCCTTGTTGCCATTGGCTCCAAACCTTCCAACCATTCCGTCCACTCGCAGATCAGAGATTATTTTGATGTTTTGAAAATTATAACCAATAGTATTCATCCAGTCAACAATAGCAAAAGTAGATTCTCTGCACATGCCGATGATTTCTGTATTCTCGTCAACTTCATCAATAGCCTTATCAAAGTAAATCAGCTCCTCAGTAGATATATCATGAAATGCTGCGTAAAAGACAACAATCACAACATATTTTCCATCAAATAAATTGCTGGTTAACTCTTTTGTGGTTCCATCTGGAAGGACAAAATATTTAGTTTCCAAGTCGGGACAATTCTCTTGCAAAGCCATTGTTTAAACACTGAAAAATTTTCAAATAATTTGAAGATTTTATCAATAACTGTTGGAAGATTTTTGTTAAAAAATTTTCGTAGATTTTTTTTCATTAAAAATATTAATGGTAATATTAGAAATAAATACTAAATAAACTTTCTATTTAGTTGTTTAGCTTGTCGATAAATACGTAATACAATTTCACATCCTTTCAGAAATCTTCATAAAAAGCTATAACTTTTAAGACCTTAAAATCAGAATATTAACAAAATTATGTATTAATTTGTTACAAAATTAATTAAATAAAGGTTACTGTTTAAGGATATACTTACATTTTAAGGACTTACTTATAGAGAAGCTTAGCATATAATATTATACTTTGGTGTCATAGGAATCATTACATTTTGTTAAAAAGGTAAAAATCAGCATGTTTAAATGAACATACGGACTTTCTACTATAAAGCTTTCTAAATGGGTAATAACTGTTTTAAGAATCACATTTCAAAGTTTGAAATTCTAGCATGTCCAAATTAACGATAAGAGCTAGATGTTACAGACGGTTGGACGACTAATTATATTCAAAAAGTATCTAAATAGGACCCAAAATTAACGTTACTCCAACTTCAGGGATCTACAGGGATAAGACATTGGACGATAAATTGATATCTTTACCCAATAATGATAAATACAATTACCCTTTTGGGTTAAAAAGTTTAGAAACTACTATTTTTTATCAAATATAATTAAAGAATACAAAGTTTTGCGGCTAACAAAAAGAAGACAACGTAGGTATAAAACTTTGAATACAAGTTTAATTTACAGTCCAATGTTCACTCCCTCCCGGCCAAAACTTACTCGGTTAAGAGGTATTTAGTAAAGACAGACAGTCAGACATTTCGATACTTATATTTTTAAGTATAAAAAAATATATTTATGTCGTGTAACGGTTATTGAAACGATATAAGTTATATTCAAACAAGGATGACAACATCAATAAAAGCGAAGCTCTAAAATAAAAAGAAAGGACAAACGAACAATAACTCTTGTAGAGTGTCAGAACTTAATAAGCATAACATAAATTTGTTGAAAAATAGCATAAATACAGAACATTTGTTGTTCTAGGAATCATAATTCCAAAAAATCAGATGAATAGGGAAATTATATCACAAAAAGGCGTTTTTAAAAAAATTTAATTCCGGCATGTCTAAAGTGGACGTACGAAACTTTTAAAAATCATTATAAAGTTCCTACGCTTCCTAAATCGGACCTAATTTAAATCATCGTGCAAAGTTTAAAATCGATAGAACAATTCTAACATAAATAAATGAAAACAGCTAAACCATTACGGAAGGACGGACTGACCCTAATTATAGAGCAGCTTTGCCTTTAAATGATACCTTTATTAATTCCATTCCCATTTCTCTCGACTCAAGCCCCTCACTCCTAGATTTACAGTTCATTAGTAGCGCAACTCCTCTACAATACGGATAAATGTATGTCTGTACGTCCGTCTGGCTCGCATATTCCATAATAACCTCACTATTCATACAGAGGTGGGTTCTTAAAAAATAAAGCATCGTTGAATCGGTTATGGTAACCAGATCACAAATTAATATAAAGAAGGTGTCTTAACTTTTTTATTTTTATTCAAAATAGCTTGTCGGCGTTTTTATTAAGTAGTAGATGTAAAATGGTCCATAGAATTTAGATATGCAATCGTTTTTTGTAGACCTCTTATTTTTAAAGTAATTTAAGGTTTTTTTTAAAATTAAGTAGGTTTTAAGGTACTAAAAAAACAAAAAAATTGCCATTATGAACAAAAATAGTAAGCTCTTTAATTTGACACCTTACTTTTTGAATTCTGTTGAGTAATTATTGAAAAAATCTATTTTGTTGAATCCCTTTAAAAAAAAACGTTTGTGATTTAAAAAAAAATGCTAGTCGGTGTTTCACAAATTTTTATAAAAAAGGTGTCCTAACTTTTTAATTTTTCATTTAAAATATCTTGTCCAGTGTTTTTAGTAAGTAGTAGATGTAAAATGATCCATAGAATTTAGATATACTATTAGTTTTTTTTGTTGACCTCTTTTTTTATCTCTTAAATCATAGATCGAATAACCAACGTTATTTGCAATATTGCTTAACTCTAAAAATTGATATAGGACATACGTGGATATATTGACAGGGGAAAATTTGTTGTTGCTATTATGGACCTCTTTTATTGGTCAGTTCGTTCATCCAGATGGAGGTGAAGTGGATAGGGTAAAGGGTATTCTTGCCAACTACTTTATCAGAGTACATGTAAATCTTGTGCATCATCCAAGTAATAATATTTCGATTTTTCTTACAGTTACTCAACCCTGTGCCCTCAGCTTAAAGTAATAAATTATATTCACCTTAGATATGCAAATTTATTATAGATAAAGTTTGGGTTTCTTGTAGGTCGCTCTACTACATTTTCTAAATAGATAGATAGATAGTTAGATAGGTGGATAGAAAAATTTACTTTAAATAAGGTTTTGGTTTCTTGTAGGTCGCTCCACTACATTAAAAAAAAATAGATAGAAAGATAGACAGATGGATAGATAGAAAAGAAGAAAAAAAATTAAAGAAAATAAATATAATATAAAGAGAGTTAAGTTAAATTTATTATGTATTAAGTTTGGGTTTCTTGTAGGAGTCAAATATCTAATTTTAATTTAGTTGTAAAGAGAAAAATCAATATAGATGTTTTTGTAAGTGAATTTTTTCTAGGGTCGATTTCATTTGGAAGGATGGTGGTACACTTTCATAAAATAGTTAAAACTTTTCTCGTATTCATTTGAATCCGGTGGAAAGGAACCGGTTCTCATGAATACGAAAAAACTATGTCTAGCATCGTATTATATCCAGTTTTCTACGAATATGGAAATGTACAATCATAAGATTAAAACTAGTTTTTTTAGCCGGTGCCTTCGGCACCACGGGGCTTAAAAACTAGTTTTAATCTTATAATTGTACATTCTATATCCGCGGAAAGCCGTTTAAAATACGATACGAGAAAAAACTATTCCTAACCTGAGAATCTTAACTGTAAAAGGGACCAATATCAGTTCAACGGTTAGCGAAATTCTTTGCTAAACATTTAAAGACACACACACACATACACACACACCTACACACACACCCATAAACACACACACTCACACATACATACACCCTGTTATTTTTATATTCATGGATAAACCTGAGGCTGATAAATAAATGAATAAGGTTTAGTTATTTTTTGATAAAAGAAAATTCTAGATATTATCGATTGCTTTGTTAAAGTCAAAGATAAACAAAATAACTTGTTTATAATTCAAATAAGATAATAATTGTAAAGGTTAATACATTTCCAAGAAAGCGGAAAATATTTTGTCCGTATATTCTGTAAGCTGAGTATGTCCAACGCTTCTATACTTTTTAGGGAATCTTAGCATTGTCAAGGGCAAGTTTTAAGCTATTTTGAGAAAAGGCTATATTTTGGAAGTTAATCTATAATACAAAGTAGCTTGATGTCTGTCCGTCTGTCCGTCTGTCCCTTAAGATCTCGGTAACCACTGAACCGATCGAATTCTACTCTTCAGGGAATATACCTACTGGTCCTGTGGTGGTTTTAGGCTATTTTCTTGGGGGGTGGAACACCCCCAACCCCCCAAAAATAAAAAAAATCCAACCCCCAAAATTTTTTTTTATACATTTTTTGTAAAATCTCAGTAACTGCTGATCAAATTGGGCTCTACCCTTCTGGGAATATACCTACTGGTCCTCTGGTGGTTTTAAGCTATTTTCTTGGGAGGTGGGACACTCCAACCCCCCCAAAAATAAAAAAATCACCACTTCCAAATTTTTTTTTTTTTAATTTTTTTAAACAAAAACCAGTAATTGGGGTGGGGGAACCCCACTGCAACATGGGGCAAAGCCCCCATGAATCCCCCCCCCCAAAAAAAAAATCAAAATATATTTTTTTAAATTTTAATTTTTGTGTATGCGAACAACCTAGGTCTAATTTTTACGAATTGAAATTTTTTTGTATACGGCAAACAACCTGGGTTTAATTTGTACAAATTAAAATTTTTGTGCATAAAGCGCACAACCTGGGTTTAATTTTATCACAGAGTAATTAAACAAAGAATATTTTTTTGAATATTTCTATTAAAGGAAGCATGCAAGAAATACCACGCTTTAACTGCTGAAAGACTGCCACAAGTAGACCAAATACCCCAAATTTGAAGCCTTCAGCTTCTATAACAAAAAAGTTCTAGGCATTTTAAAATGACATTTTATGTACAATGGAAATTTTGAAAGAATTGCAATGCTCATGTTGAAAACTTTAAAATTAAACTACGTGGCCTAGAAACAAAATTATAAGCTTATTTTTGTCATAAATTTAGGTTTCCAGTAACTAATTATATTTTTACAATAAAAATACCCATTTTTATAGTCAAAATCATTAAAAAAATTAAGTTTTACTTGCGTTGTACCGAATGTACTGTAGCCAATCAGAAGGCTGAATCAGCTTAACAACCAATCACAGCTAAGCTTGTATTAGTTTACCCCTTTGTTTCCGCTATGATTTTCGTTAAAAAATGCAATTTAAATCGAATTTTTTTCATAGATTTTGACTATGAAATGTGGTGTTTTTATTGTAAAAATGTAATCAGTTACAGGCAATCTAAGTTTCTGACAAAGATAAGGTTATAATTTTATGTCTAGGCAACGTAATTTAATATTGTTTTTTCTTTTATGAGCATTGGAAATCTTTCAAAAATTCCATTGTACATAAAATGCTATTTTGAAATGCCTAGAACTTTTTTGTTATTGAAGCTGAAGGCTTATAATTTGGGGTATTGGGTCTTCTTGTGGCAGTCTTTCAGCAGGTAAAGCGTATTATTTCTTGCAGGCGTCCTTTAAGGAGGGTTGACTTCCCAAAACTATATAGGGCGAAGCCCCTAGAGGCTAGGGGCGAAGCCGCTAGTTAAATAATAAAGTGGTTTAATAGGGTAGTGCGGGGTTAATGCGGTCGGGGGGTACAATTCCAGTCAATCGACCAATTTAAAAACGTTTTTTACCGGTGTTCTAAACGTTTGCGAGAGATCTTCAGAAAAAAAGAAAAGTTGTAGTTTATTGCCTATACTTTCATTTCTTACTTCAGCAAATTTTTGTCAGATCACTCCTTCTATGATTTTTTTGCCCTCAAAAAGTTGCAAAAAATTTTGAAATTTTTTTTTTCAAAATAGGCCATGTTCAACCTAAAATTGTGAAAAAATGGTAAGTCCTAGCGACCTCCGGGTTTTTGTAAAATGAAAGATATGGCTTTCATTTATCGTTTGCAATTGGAGGCGTTGTTCTAACTTGATTTTTTCATAATTTGTTTTTCGTCTAAAAAAAATGGTCTATTCCGGTCACTTTTTTTACTTTTTTTATTACTGTATTTATAACTGTATAATACCCTAATGTTTAATTTAGGTGATCTGGAAGCATAACCAACCTAAATGCATGACCTAAGCTTTAATCATTGCCTTGCCTGTTGTGTGATGTACATTACTAGTCATTTTACTGCTTGTATTATGTCATGTTTTGTTGCCTAAGCTTTTCTATTTGTAAAGACATTAAAAATTTTTCAGACACATATTTTTAGTAATGGGAAGAGTATCACCCAAAGGAACGCCTTAAATATTTGCCTGAAGATGTATCAGCTGCATTGGCTCATGTAAGAAGGGGTATGTCTATCTAGAAAGACCGCTAGAAGATTTAAAATTCCATTGAAACCCTTGCATCTTTTTTGTATAAGAGGGTGTTCGCGATTTTTGCGCGGTTTGGATTTTTATGTCAAATCGGCTAGGATTAATCTAGAAAGGTGTTTAAGGTGTCTATAGAAAGCTCTTTGCATGTCCTAACAAAAACTCCCCAGGATATGGGTTCTATCTCCAAGATTTAGAGTCCATATTCAAGATTTTGCATTTTCAAAATTCCTGTTGCATAAAATGTGTTGAAATATTAGAGTTAGACCCCATATCATTTCGAGTTAATTGTCAGGCATGTAATTTTGCATCTTTAGACACCTTAACCACCCTTGTAGGTCAATCCTAGCCAATTTGAGACAAGAAAAAATGTATCAAAAACTGCTGTCAAAACTGGCAGGATTTTTAAAATAAAAAATTTTTGGGGAAAAAATCACTTTTTTCAAGAAATTCCAAGACCTGTGTTTTGGGAAATTTAAGCCCCTTTTAAGCTCTATAGAACACCTTTAATTCTGAATACCAGAATTCAAATAAATAAAACTTTTGTCTTTACATTATGTGTATTTACATTAAATTAATCAAACAACAAATTATTAATAACACAAAATAGGTAGGTTTGATGAAAATCTTCTAACTGCAGTAGTTCTAACCATTGTTGAACTACCAATTAGCTGCAGGCATGGGGCTTTCTGTAGAAAATTGGTTATTAGTTACACTTTTATCCACTAGGTTCACTCAACACAGTTTACTTCTAGATTCTTAATAGGACCTTTACAAATATAAGTTATTAATACAATAAAATTAGTAGTGGAATAATTTGAAAATAAAAAGTGTCAAACGGGGCAGTTCAACAACCATTTATCATTTAAAGGGCGAATATAGGTTCGATATGATATGAGCTTATATCAAAGGTGCAATTCCATAGATTATAAATAACTTAAAAATATTGACATATTCAATTGTATAAGTCTATTTATAGCTTAAAACCCGTCAATCTCAAAAAAAAATTTGGAATTAGTGTGGTTCCCTAAGAACTCAAACACCCTAGCATTACACAAGGCTTCGTGGCAAGGTTGAATTAAAAAGCTTTCGTTAAATGATAGTCGTAATAACGTGGAAAACAATTAATCAGGGGTAAATATACCCTCCTTCTACCTTCATAAAGTAAATTATTTAAAAGTTAAAAAAAAACATCAAATAATGTAAAAAGTAAAAAAAATTAATCGATAAAATTTTCTTGGAGGAAGAATGATTTCAAATCCCTGTTTTTTTGTGGCCGTGTGTGTGTGTGTTGAAAATGCGTACAGAAGGGTTGTTTATATCATCATGAATTAATCAAAGATCTCTGTACAGAAAATAAACTTTAAGACGTATTATTTACCCTGTCAATACTCCTGACGCCTTTCTACTCAAATTATTTTTATGCTTTTTAAAAAATTAAATAAACTAGTATATATTCTAAAATAATAAACATTTAAATTATCTTTTAAGGTGCGTGCCAATGTAATAGTCAATCAAACTTAAGCAAAATAGTCAAAAAAAAGTCTTGTAAAGGGCTAAAATAAACGATTTTGTCGGCAATCTCATTTATTATATGTTCAATTGAAACAGAAAATTGCAAAATCTACTTAAGGATTTTTTTGAATTTTTAAATTTGGCATAGATATTCTAAAAGTATGTAATGGCACCTTTGATATAAGCTCATATCATATCGAACCTATATTCGCCCTTTAAATAATAATATGTTGAGAGTAGTAATAATCAACAAATTAGAATTCAATACTATATTCCACTCCTAATTTATAATCTAAAATTGCCCTATAATACAACTAAATTAAACTAAAATACACAAACTTTAAACTAAACTTAGATATAATTTGAGTTAACTAACACAAATAAATCTCTGATGTGTACTTAGTTTCTAAAAGACAATTACTGTTTACTACTATTTAAAAGACAATTAAAATACTACTACTTTAAAGACAAATAATGAGATACTACTACTACTACTATTTAAAACACAAATAATGAGTTACTACTACAGAATCTGCTGTACACTGGCTTTTTATATCCTTCCTTGTTTACTTAGAAAACCGGTTTTTAAGAATGTACTTTTGTGAAAAATTCATTAAAAATTTGATTTTACTATTATCTTAAAAACAATGATTTTCTCTTTATTTTAAGCTAAAAAATATTTTTTTTGATAAAAATGTTGATTTTATAGGCATTTTTAAACAGCGTACATTTTTTTTTCATAGAGTAATATTAAAGAGGAGTAATTCAATTTACTCAGTGTAAAAAGTCATTTTTTATCCAAAACACTGGCCAGAACCAGATGAGTAAATTGAATTACTGGTTGAAACTAACCTGATAATGTTGATTTGATCCTAACTTCTCTTCATAGGCACTTTATTTCTAAATAATCCAAAACTAATTTAAACACAGGTTCAAAAAATCAATATTTTTTGCTCTTTAGTGATCAAATATTGATATAACTTCAGTTTCTACTTACTTTATCAACTAGACAAAATTTCTATTTATTCAACCAATAGCATTATAAATTTGAGTATGAGCTTAAATGTTTTAATTAAAGAAAATTGAAATATTAATTTTCTGCTTTTGATGATTTGATGATTTTAAGACTCAATCTTTACAAATACTTAAATACATACAAATGTACATACAATACATATACTTATCCAAGTTTTTTTTTTTTTTTTTTCAAAATAAGCAACCCAATTAAATATCAAGGTAATTGAAATATAAGATTACCATTGAAACAATATCATCATTTATTTCATCAAGAATATTATTTTAAAAATTTCAACACTTATAGATTATCAAAGCCATATCGATTTAAGCACAGCATTTGATATCTAATCAATCTTTCAATAAAAAAAAAACACTAGACAAGCTTTGACGAAATATAAGTCAAGCATTGATCTAAGTTTGTACAATAAACTAATATTAAACAAGCTTTGACGAGATATAAGTCCAGCATTGTTCAAAGTACTTCATACAATAAACAAATATTAGACAAGCTTTGACAAGTTATAAGTCCAGCATTGATCTAATTACTTTGTACAATGAATAAATATTAGATAAGCTTTGACGAGTTATAAATCCAGCATTGATCTAATTATTCTGTACAATAAATAAACATTAGACAAGCCTTGACGAGTTATAAGTCAAGCATTGATCTAATTTTTTGTACAGTACTATATACTTGTATTTAAATCCATACAATTAATTACATTGAGCTTAAATGGAACTGAAATATTTGTTTAAAATAACATTTAAGCTTACACTCTTGTTATTCAGACTTTATTACTGAATGCAACAAAAAACTTTATATTTTATAATTAAAGTTTATTCTATTTACTTATGACCTACTCAGAACAATTAATTAAGTTCTTTCACAATCAATCAAATTCATCCGTTTAGTCTAGCCTGATCAATTAATCCATCATAATAAAGCTTCTTACATTTGAAGGTGGTGGTGTATCTGTAGGCTGTACAAAAGGTAGTTCAGGTGAATAGCAATCACTGCTGTTGACATAATCATCAACAGTAATGTTGGTAGCCAAAGCTACACTTGAATCTAGCTCCTCTATATTTTCCTTCTTATTAACATTAGTAATGATTAAATTAGATTTAATCTTATCAACAACAGCTCTATATTCATGGAGATTAGTTTCATTCTCTTGAAGATATTCTACAAATAAACTTCCATCTAAAGTTTCAGGTTGAGGTTCCACATTACTTCCAGTTTCTTCCTCTTGAGATGGAGTCAAATATTCATCTAAAGATTCACCTTCTACATCATCTTCAACAAGTAAATCATCCTCAATCTCTTCAATTTGAGGTTGCACTAAACTACTTCTATCTAACTCATAGAAAGTAGTATTTTCAGACAAAGACTTGCTTGATACTTTGTTTGGATATTTTGTCTGATAGCCACTGGTAACAGGTGTGAACAGCTGGTCAACATCTGTTTGTTCTTTATTATCTGTACATGAAATGAAGTCTTGATTTTCACAGTCTATCTGTCTAGCTAAGTCATGGGTATGGTTTGGTTTCAGATAATCCAAGGGTTCATTCTTCTTGGTTCCAGTATCGGTATCATCAACCACTGTAGCTTCTGTAGCTCTAAGATCCACAAACTTATCATAGTTACTGAGACAGTCTAAAAATAACTCTTTCAAGACATCATATTCTTGTTCAACCCAAAGAATACTTTCAGTTTCTTCATCATTTAGTCCTTCAAGTAAACCTACAAACCTTTGAATAGTTGAAATATTTTCTATTATCAACTTTAGTTCTTTTATACTTACCTGTAAACTGTTCTTGTCAAAACCTTCTTTGTGATTTTCTTTAATAATATTTAACCTTGAATGTTTAGCCTGGAATCTTTTGATACTGAATTTCAAATATTTGTAGAAATTTGCAGTATTTTCACTATATTTCTTTTGCAGAAATTTAAAACTAACTTCAGTTTCTCCTGAAAAATTAAGCAGTCTGTTTGATTGGCCTGCTATAGTATTACTAAAAGACATTTTCTTGAAACATTTATTTAAATCTGGTTTCAAAATTAAAGATATCTATACAGATTATAAAATGCAGCAATCTAATGAAAGTAGTAAAATTTTCTGCTAGCAACGAAAATAATAATACAATCAAAATCACTACATTTCACACAAGGGGAAAAGCCTTCTAATTGTTCAATGTTTTGGGAAATTTAAGCCCCTTTTAAGCTCTATAGAACACCTTTAATTCTGAATACCAGAATTTAAATAAATAAAACTTTTGTCTTTACATTATGTGTATTTACATTAAATTAATCAAACAACAAATTATTAATAACACAAAATAGGTAGGTTTGATGAAAATCTTCTAACTGCAGTAGTTCTAACCATTGTTGAACTACCAATTAGCTGCAGGCATGGGGCTTTCTGTAGAAAATTGGTTATTAGTTACACTTTTATCCACTAGGTTCACTCAACACAGTTTACTTCTAGATTCTTAATAGGACCTTTACAAATATAAGTTATTAATACAATAAAATTAGTAGTGGAATAATTTGAAAATAAAAAGTGTCAAACGGGGCAGTTCAACAACCATTTATCATTTAAAGGGCGAATATAGGTTCGATATGATATGAGCTTATATCAAAGGTGCAATTCCATAGATTATAAATAACTTAAAAATATTGACATATTCAATTGTATAAGTCTATTTATAGCTTAAAACCCGTCAATCTCAAAAAAAAATTTGGAATTAGTGTGGTTCCCTAAGAACTCAAACACCCTAGCATTACACAAGGCTTCGTGGCAAGGTTGAATTAAAAAGCTTTCGTTAAATGATAGTCGTAATAACGTGGAAAACAATTAATCAGGGGTAAATATACCCTCCTTCTACCTTCATTAAGTAAATTATTTAAAAGTTAAAAAAAAACATCAAATAATGTAAAAAGTAAAAAAAATTAATCGATAAAATTCTAAAATTCTAAAATTCTAAAAGTATGTAATGGCACCTTTGATATAAGCTCATATCATATCGAACCTATATTCGCCCTTTAAATAATAATATGTTGAGAGTAGTAATAATCAACAAATTAGAATTCAATACTATATTCCACTCCTAATTTATAATCTAAAATTGCCCTATAATACAACTAAATTAAACTAAAATACACAAACTTTAAACTAAACTTAGGTATAATTTGAGTTAACTAACACAAATAAATCTCTGATGTGTACTTAGTTTCTAAAAGACAATTACTGTTTACTACTATTTAAAAGACAATTAAAATACTACTACTTTAAAGACAAATAATGAGATACTACTACTACTACTATTTAAAACACAAATAATGAGTTACTACTACAGAATCTGCTGTACACTGGCTTTTTATATCCTTCCTTGTTTACTTAGAAAACCGGTTTTTAAGAATGTACTTTTGTGAAAAATTCATTAAAAATTTGATTTTACTATTATCTTAAAAACAATGATTTTCTCTTTATTTTAAGCTAAAAAATATTTTTTTTGATAAAAATGTTGATTTTATAGGCATTTTTAAACAGCGTACATTTTTTTTCATAGAGTAATATTAAAGAGGAGTAATTCAATTTACTCAGTGTAAAAAGTCATTTTTTATCCAAAACACTGGCCAGAACCAGATGAGTAAATTGAATTACTGGTTGAAACTAACCTGATAATGTTGATTTGATCCTAACTTCTCTTCATAGGCACTTTATTTCTAAATAATCCAAAACTAATTTAAACACAGGTTCAAAAAATCAATATTTTTTGCTCTTTAGTGATCAAATATTGATATAACTTCAGTTTCTACTTACTTTATCAACTAGACAAAATTTCTATTTATTCAACCAATAGCATTATAAATTTGAGTATGAGCTTAAATGTTTTAATTAAAGAAAATTGAAATATTAATTTTCTGCTTTTGATGATTTGATGATTTTAAGACTCAATCTTTACAAATACTTAAATACATACAAATGTACATACAATACATATACTTATCCAAGTTTTTTTTTTTTTTTTTCAAAATAAGCAACCCAATTAAATATCAAGGTAATTGAAATATAAGATTACCATTGAAACAATATCATCATTTATTTCATCAAGAATATTATTTTAAAAATTTCAACACTTATAGATTATCAAAGCCATATCGATTTAAGCACAGCATTTGATATCTAATCAATCTTTCAATAAAAAAAAAACACTAGACAAGCTTTGACGAAATATAAGTCAAGCATTGATCTAAGTTTGTACAATAAACTAATATTAAACAAGCTTTGACGAGATATAAGTCCAGCATTGTTCAAAGTACTTCATACAATAAACAAATATTAGACAAGCTTTGACAAGTTATAAGTCCAGCATTGATCTAAAATTGCCCTATAATACAACTAAATTAAACTAAAATACACAAACTTTAAACTAAACTTAGATATAATTTGAGTTAACTAACACAAATAAATCTCTGATGTGTACTTAGTTTCTAAAAGACAATTACTGTTTACTACTATTTAAAAGACAATTAAAATACTACTACTTTAAAGACAAATAATGAGATACTACTACTACTACTATTTAAAACACAAATAATGAGTTACTACTACAGAATCTGCTGTACACTGGCTTTTTATATCCTTCCTTGTTTACTTAGAAAACCGGTTTTTAAGAATGTACTTTTGTGAAAAATTCATTAAAAATTAGATTTTACTATTATCTAAAAAACAACGATTTTCTCTTTATTTTAAGCTAAAAAATATTTTTTTAAATAAAAATGTTGATTTTATAGGCATTTTTAAACAGCGTACATTTTTTTTTCATAGAGTAATATTAAAGAGGAGTAATGCCTAGTTCACAAACAACTTTTAGAGGTCGACCAATTTATTCTGTAGGTCAACCTAAATAAGTACATCTAACAAATGCCTTTATAAAATCAGTCAACCTAAACCTTCTTTAGGTCGACATAAAATTTCCAGAGGTCGACCTATGTCTTTTGTGAACTAGGCTTAATTCAATTTACTCAGTGTAAAAAGTCATTTTTTATCCAAAACAACCTGCGAATCAGAAATTGCCCCTAATTTATGTATAAAGCTTAAAAAAAACCTTATCATTTAATAAAAAGTATGATTTTTAAAAAAAAGTTTGCATGAAAAAAATTTATGTTTTTTTTGCGATTTTACTGACTTTTTTAAAATGGGGAAAATGTTGTCAAAAAATTGTCTGATCTGCATGCGACTAGTATCGTTAGAAAGCTAATGACCCCAGCTTTCTACTCATAGTTTAAAATGTTAAAAAAAATATTTTAAGGGGGTGTTCCACCCCCCCAAAGTCAACTGACCGAAATAGCCCCACCGGTGGGGTTATTCCGGTATAGGCCAACCGCCGCCCTTTAAACCGATTTTTGACCGACTTCTAGTTGCGAGATCTTAACGGGACCAAGACAGGCTAATTCGTTATTGCCATATCTTTCATTTGCACTCTTAAAAACCGGAAAAAGTTTTTGGGAAGTATGTTTTTTTTTATGTTGAAGCAAAAAATTGACCGGAATAACCCCGCACTACCCTATGCATTCAATATAAACCACATTTTTTTGTTGGCCACCCAGTTAAACAACATTCTCAACACAACAACAATATTGTTGGCCATCCAGTATTAGACAGTTGAACAACATTTTCAATACAACAACAATATTGTTGGCCACCCAGTATTAGGCAGTTAAACAACATTATCAATATAACAACAATATTGTTGGCCACCCAGTTGAACAACATTCTGAATACAACAACAATATTGTTGGCCACCCAGTATTAGGCAGTTGAACAACATTCTCAACACAACAACAATAACATGTGGGAACATAACAAATATTTTTGGTTTAAAATATCCTGGATTTTATGAACTACAATAATAAATAGTAAATAGCAGAAGAGAAAATCTTATTCATATAGCGTTACAGATTAAAAAAGGGGTGAATTATAGTGTAAATTAGACACTCAAAAAATGCTCATTGCTCATTCTGGAGTGACAAACTCAGGAGTGGACAAACTCAGGAGTGGACAAACTCAGGAGTGGACAAACTCAGGAGTGGACAAACTCAGGAGTGGACAAACTCAGGAGTGGACAAACTCAGGAGTGGACAAACTCAGGAGTGGACAAACTTAGGAGTGGACAAACTCAGGAGTGGACAAACTCAGGAGTGGACAAACTCAGGAGTGGACAAACTTAAGAGTGGACAAACTCAGGAGTGGACAAACTTAGGAATGTCTAAAATATTAAGTTAAATAAGTATTTGTATACAGGTTAGGGTTTAGGTAAATAAAAGTCCTGTAAGATAGTTTAGAATAGGTCAGGTTAGGTTAAGTGTCCACTCCGACGTTTGTCAGTTCTGCGTTTTTCATAGGACCCTCATTCTCTTAAATATATATATCTTAAGGCTTTTTTATTATGATTTTCCAATTTATAAATAGATTTTAAAATAAACTTTAATACACAGATAATGTAGATAAATCAAAGATATGCTCAGTGTTTAAAGATGTAGATGACTGAGGGATAAATAATATAAATATAAACAAGGATGACACATCCATAGAAGCGAAGCTCTGAAACAGTAGGACATTAACACTTGTAGAGTGTCAGAATTGAATATTCAGAATATAAATGTGTAAAAGTGGAAACAAAATTTTCAGTAAATTTGTTGAAAAACTGCTTAAATACAGTATTACGTTTAAGGACATTTAGGACTTGATTATAGAAATGCTTTATTTATAACATTGTATTTTGATGTCCTAGGAATTAGTTTAAAAATTTACCGTTAAAAAAGTTAAAAATAAAAACATTTAAAATGGACGTACGGACATTCTGGTAACGATTACAGATTTGTAACGCCTTCAAAATCGTACCTAAATACTACAGGAATCACCATAAAAGTTTAAAATCAATAGGACAACTCTAACCTGCTTAAATTAACGAAAAGAGCTAACCGTTACGGACGGACCGAACTTAATTATAGACAAGCTTCGCTTTAAAAATCCTGGATATAAAAACTGTAAAAATATGTGGAATGTTGTAATAAATCTTACACCACTGAATTATTCCATTTGCACAATATATAGGAGCTTTACTACCTTATATACATATTAGCGGCTGTGTCCCTAGCATCTAAGGGCTTTGCTCCAAGAGGTAATTAAAAAAATATTATGTACCTATTGTGCTGCAACGACCACATTAAAAAAATGAGGGGGGGATTTTTTTTGTTTTTTTGGGGGGATTATGGATATCCCATTCCCCAAGAAAATAGCATAAAACCACCACAGGATCAGGTATTTTCCCTGAAGCGTAGAATCCGATCGGTTCATTGGTTACCGATATCTTAAGGGACAGACGGACAGACAGACAGACAGACGGACGGACGGACGGACGGACGGACGGACAGACATCATTCTACTTTGTATTAAAGATACTAGCGGCTACGCCCCTGGGTCACGTAAAATTGTTTCTCTTCAATCAGTTTAAAAAACAACTATTTACCAAAAATATTTTTTTCGCCGATAGATGTAACAAGTATAGGCCGGATTTTAATTTTTTTTTTGTTGATTTATCTTAGGAGGGTGGTTGTACTCTCCCACAAAATAGGTATAAACCTCCCCGGGATCTATGACAAGATACCCTGTTAAGGAGAACCTGATCAGTTCAGTGGTTAGCGAGATCCTTCGATACAGACAAACAGACATACAGACAAACAAACATCCTGTTACTTTATTATAAGGTCACATATATAAGTATTTTATCTATATGTCTAAAACAAAGGTAAATCTATCTATCAATATATTATTACATACATCAACTTAATTATTTATTTTAAAAAAGGAGGTCTAGCAAATATTACAAGAGTTTATGTTATATCCATCTATTTATCTACTACAGAGGTAGAATATAACTATCTATCTACTACAGAAGTAGATTATATCTATCATTCTATCTACTACAGAGGTAGACTATATACATCATTCTATCTACTACAGAGGTAGTTTAAATCCATCTATCTATCTACTACTGAAGTAGATTATATCCATCTATCTATCTATTACAGAGGTAGCTTATATCCATCTATATATCTACTACAGGGGTAGCTTATATCCATCTATATATCTACTACAGAGGTAGTTTATATCCATCTATATATCTACTACAGAGGTAGTTTATATCCATCTATATATCTACTATATAGGTAGTCTATATCCATCTATCTAACTACTACATAGGTAGTTTAAATCCATCTATTTATCTACTACTGAAGTAGATTATATCCATCTATCTATCTACTACAGAGATAGAATATATCTATCTATCGGTAATATTATCTCTTGGAAATATTTATTTTTCAATTTTGAAAACTTTTATTTGAGTTTAATTTAGTTCAGAGGTTTGCGAGATCCTCCGGTACAGACAAACAGACACTCAAACAAACAAACAGACATCCTGTTACCTTATTATAAGGATATATTTATCTATCTGTCATTCCTTTAAGAGGGCGATAGAACAATTTTGTTATATGTATGATTTTAAAAAAACTACCTACCTAGTATAATTGTTTCTTTGACAGTGTTTGCTTTTAAATCTATTTCAAATTTTGTTAGAAAGCTTGGATCCTCACTAAAATAAATATGTATGTAAGTATTTACAATTATGTTTCATTTCTAATTCATTTCCTAAATCTTTTGAAAAGCGAGGCTTTTCTGTATTTAGAATTGGTCCGTCTGTAAGTACGTTCGTATTGATTAGCTGTTTAAGTTGATTTAAACAAGTCGATTCCAAACTTTACATGGTATTCCTATAACGATTTGGTCCGACTAAGGAAGTGTAGCAACTCTATAATCGTTACCAGAAAGTTTGTAAGTTTATTTAAGACAAGGTATAATATTATAAGCCAGGCAGCTTTTAATCAAATCTTCCTATAGTATCCTTTAATTACGCAAGTTTATGTACGTAATTTTAATTAGACTTACAAATTAATGATCTGATTATTAAGTTCAGACACTCTACGAGAGTAATAATTTTTTTGTCCTTATTTCTGATTTTATAGTTTTTACGGATGTTGTCATCCTTGTTGAACATACAAATAGTTATGTAGAGTAGCAGTGCTTACAAAAAGAATATTACCATTGCAGGTGAATAGGCACTAGGTTGGCATAATTCTTGAACTTTGCTGCATATAGGATAATCTTTGCTGAGTGTATCTTCCTGCATGTGGTACCTGGCGTTTTAACAACAAGCAAAAGTGCAATTTATGGCGCCAAAAGTACAACTATAACTTTAATAAGTTATAAAACTAAAATTATAGGATAAAATTTGCTGATTAAATCTCCCTGCATGTAGTACCTGGCGTTTGAAAAACAAGCAAAAGTACAATTTATGGCGCCAAAAGTACAACTACAACTTTATTAAAATGTTTTTATAATTAATTATTTATAATATGTTTTAAAACTACAATTATAGGATTATCTTTGCTGAGTGTATTTCCTGCATATGGTACCTGGCGTTTGAACAACAAGCAAAGCATAATTTATGGCGCTAAAAGTACAACTATAACTTTAATATGTTTTAAAACTACAATTATAGGATAATATTTGCTGATTGAATCTCCCTGCATGTAGTACCTGGCGTTTTAACAACAAGCAAAAGTACAATTTCTTGCGTCAAAAGTACAACTACAACTTTATTGAAATGTTTTTATAATTAATTATTTATAATATGTTTTAAAACTACAATTATAGGATTATCTTTGCTGAGTGTATCTTCCTGTATAAGGTACCTGGCGTTTGAACAACAAGCAAAAGTGCAATTTATGGCGTTAAAATTACAACTATAACTTTACTATGTTTTAAAACTACAATTATAGGATAATCTTTGCTGAGTATATCTCCCTGCTTGTAGTACCTGGCGTTTAAAAAACAAGCAAAAGTACAATTTATTGCGCCAAAAGTACAACTACAACTTTATTGAAATGTTTTTATAATTAATTATTTATAATATGTTTTAAAACTACAATTAGAGGAACAACAAGCAAAGCATAATTTATGGCGCCAAAAGTACAACTTTAATATGTTTTAAAACTACAATTATAGGATAATATTTGCTGAGTGTATCTCCCTGCATGTGGTACCTGGGGTTTTAACAACAAGCAAAGAATAATTTATGGCGCCAAAAGTACAACTAAAACTTTAATATGTTTTAAAATTACAATTATAGGATAATATTTGCTGATTGAATCTCCTTGCACATAGTACCTGGCGTTTGAAAAACAAGCAAAAGTACAATTTATTGCGCCAAAAATACCTAAACCTTTCAAATTTTTTTTAAAACTGCAATTATATGGTAATCTTTACCAAATGTATCTTATGTAGTTCATTATCTTAACAATAGGTAAAAGTACAATTTATTACATCAAAACTGTGTAACATGCTGGCGTATTAATAACAGGCAAAAGGAAATAGTATTTTCATATTCCAACTTGAGATAACATATATTAAACCTAACACTTTTGATGAAAATTGGGCAAACTCAAAGGTATTACATGACCTTTTAAAAACATGAATAAAACAAGAAAATAAATATTACAGATGCGAGAATTACAAAAGTTAATCTGAGACAAAAAAGTGGAGAATATAAATATTGCAGATTAAAAATCCTACTAAAACAAGTAACCCAGCAAGGGAGTGGACATTGGGCTGTTAAAGTGATCATGAAGCAGGTGATACATTTGATACAAAAATTTGATACATAGTTGGAATTACTTAGTTATTTAGAATCATGACAAAAATTTTGCTATATTTGATATAAAAAGTGCCTTAAAACTTCTATTTTTACATTTGCTACAGTACCACTAAAATTCATTGACACAATTCTGTGCTAAACAAACCTTTAGTTTAGATGGCATTCTCTTAACACAGATGGAGTTAATAAAATTCATACTTACAAAATAGAGATAAATTTCTGCTTTTTATACTGATGTTATCAATTTTACTTTTTGACAACTGAAAAAGTTGCAATTAAACTTTAAAAATGTTGGACCAAATGTCTAAAAAGATATTTTTCAGCTTATTTTAGTGCAACTAACATAACAGGCAATCAGAACTAGTGGACATTGGGCTGTTAATGACACTAATCCCCAAAGTTCTAAAATAATGTTTCCATGTTTGTTGTCTTCTAACTTTGGGGACTTTCATTGAATTTTGATTGGTTGTTTTTCTTAAGTTGAGTGTTCAAACATTCTAACTAGTAATTGTAAAATACAGAAGGGATAATTTTGTTTATCATTATTAATGATGTACATCAATTTATTAGCCAATGCCTTTGGATCCCTGCAGGTAACCTGTATTATGCCTAAACTGCAACAATTCTAGCTAAGCATTCCATCCTACTTTTTTTCTATTTCGATTTCATCTTGTACCATTATTGATATTAATTTGGAAAAAAATCACAAAAACTACCCGTGTTTTTCAGCTGTTGTTGGGGGACAACACATTGTCAAATCGACGATCTTTCTATTTCCCCCCCAAATATTATTTTAGATTTATTTTGCTTATTGGTTATATATGGTTATGATTCGATTTTAGAAATATTATTTTGAAAAACAAGTGTTGCTTTGTTGCCAGGTACCTTCCTGGTTGCCACTGAATGCCAGATGTGCCCTGTCATAAATATAATTTACACAAAATTTAAACAGATCCTCTTCTCACATCAATGGAAACATTTTCCACACGCTTTAATATATTTTATTGATTCTTACATTTTTTAGTAGCGTAGCTACTATAGAAATAGGTTCTGTACGTTTTAGTACGCATGTCATGTTTTTCTTATTAAAATTATTGAAAAAATTACAGTCCTGATGCTAAAACTAAAAGATTAGTCTAAAAGATTCATTAATATTTGAGTAATCAAAGTTTTTACTTCTACTGCATTTATGTAGCTGTCTAGACCATCCCTTTTCTTTCCCCTCCCCTTTCTCTTTCCCTCTTCTATGAAGTTAATAGAATAGGTAGGACAAAAGCTGTGACATCTATCCACATTTTCCTAGTGCACTAAACATGTACTAACTTTTGATCTTTTAACTGTTGATAGCTGTTCTACTTACATAATGTTTAATCAAATTGTTAAGTTATCTATATCTAGATTAAAAAGAACGTTTTCTGCCAGTTAATCAAGACCAGGGCCCTGCAGGGATCTCAAGGGATAAGACAATATATGATAAAAAGAGGTTTGACCCCAGTGATCATAAACAAAAAAAAGCCTTCTGTAGATCAATCTATTAATTGACAGTCTACTTGATGAACAAACTAATAACAAAAATACCAAAATTTTGTAGAATTATTGTATAAATTCCTGGTGTGTTTGTATCTATATAGAAAACTTCATCTGCTGATTTAGCTCTCTTCGGAATAATTCCAAATCTAATTTTTATTCTTTTCTCTTCTTTGCATATATTTTGATTTGCAGTTTATTTGCTCTTACTATTTTTAGGGTCCGTCCGTACGTCCGTCACAGAGAGTTAGCTCTTTTCGTTAATTTCAACAGGTTAGAATTGTCCTATCGATTCCAAACTTTGCATGATAATTCCTGTAGTAGTTAGGTACAATTTAGAAAGCGTAGCAACTCTATTATCAATACCAGAATGTCCGTACGTCCATTTGAAACGTGTCGATTTTTTTACTTTTTTTGACAACAAATTTTTGTATGTTAAAATTATCCGATTCTTCTGATTTTTTGAAAACTGCTTCCTATAACATCAAGGTACAATGATATAAGCAAAGCATCTCTATAAACAAGTCTTAAAAATGTAAGTATGTCCTTAAACAGTATCATCTATTTATGCAGTTTTGCAACAAATATACTTACAATATTGCTAATTCAGTTCTTACACTCTACAATTGTTAATGTCCGTTTGTCCGAAAATTTCAGTGCTTCGCTTTTATGGATGTTGTCATCCTTGTTTAAGCTTTCCTTATCCATTGTTCTTTATAGCTTTTCTAAAAACCTAACTTGTTATAACAAAAAATTTTACTTCAGCGCTTCGCCACTTGGTGACGTTACCTTTCTTGCATTATGTTTGAAACAAGGATGACAACATCCATAAAAGCGAAGCTCTGATATGGAAGGACAAACGAACATTAACACTTGTAGATTGTCAGAACTGAATTAGCAGAATATTAATGCATCAGTACAAACAATATTTTAAGAAAATTTGTTGCAAAACTGCATAAATAGATGATAATGTTTAAGGACATACTTACATTTTTGGGACTTGTTTATAGAGATGCTACGCTTATAACATTGTACCTTGTTGTAATAAGAATCAGTTTTAAAAAAATCAGAAGAATCGGATAATTTAACATACAAAAATTTGTTGTCAAAAAAGTTAAAAATCGACATGTTTAAAATGGACGTACGGACATTCTGGTCTTGTTTATAGAGTTGCTACGCTTTCTAAATTGTACCTAACTACTATAGGAAGCATCATGCAAAGTTTGGAATCGATAGAACAATTCTAACCTGTTCAAATTAACGAAAAGAGCTAACTCTCTGTGACGGACGTACGGACGGACCGACGGACGGACCGACCCTAATTATAGAAAAGCTTCGCTTTTAATTATTCACTTAGAGAAAAGACTAATAATCCTGCCTCATATTAAAGGATGCATTGAAGTAGGACAATGTTTCAAACTAAACATAAAAAATTAAATATTTTGAAAATTTTTAATATATCAACTCTAAACATATAAATTCTAAACATGCCGTGCTATCCAAACTATTACTTAAACAATCTCTTTTTTATCAAAAAGATTGTTAAAGTTCCTGCGTTTGTCCTAGAACTATAAAGCTGTTTTTGTAATCTCACTGTAACGGAAAATGGAACTTTTACAATCTTTTTGATAAAAAAGAGAATATTTAAGTAATAGTTTTGGTCCTAGGACAAACGCAGGAGTTCCAAACGTCGGAGTAGTCAAACGTCGGGGTGGACACTTAACCTAACCTAAACTATTTTTGACAATTTTTTAGGTTTTTTTTTTTTAAATGGGCTTATTTGTACATTCATGTCTTAACCTAACCTAATTTGTATAGAAAACTTAATTAAATCAATATTTTAACACTCCGAGGTTTGTCTACTCCGACGTTTGGGACTCCTGCGTTTATCCTGGAACCACATAAATTAATACCTTTTTAATTCTTGCAGGATCTTTTCTCAGCGAAGTATCAACAAAAATAATATAATCTTCTGTTTGCCAGAGGTCATGATAGAATGACGCTGTTGGTATCCTAGAATTTAGTAGTTATAGAGTAGCTGCGCTAATAAGAAGGACAAGTATGTTCATTAGTGTGGGGCCGGATACCGGATATTTAAACTATCTGGATACCGGATAGCCGGCTGATATCTGATACCGGATATCTGGTTATCCGGCCGAAAACCCTGTAATTTACCGGATATCCGGCGTTGTCCAGATATCCGGCATTATAAATCAGCCGGATAACAGATATCCGGTATCCGGCCAAAAAAGTATCCGGCCCAACGTTCATAGATAGCAGATAAATTAAAAAATAACTTATGAATTAATTAAGAACAACAAAATGTTATACAGGAAAAGTATATTATATTTTTTATTCTATGCTCTACTTATAGTGGAATATTTAGAAAAGGATTTTTGTCCATAAGTTGTTTTTTATATGAGTGAAAAGCAGTAAATTTGTAAAAATTATGCTTTTAGAATACTACAAAGTTTATTTTAAGCAAGCTAATACTAAATTTGTATGTCAGACTTAATTGTGATTTTACATCACGAAAGCTAAAAGTTGCATTTTGATAGCGTTCTTCCTTGGTTTATTAAACACAAGATGAAATAAATTATGATTTTGGATGTTGGGACAAACCTTAATTTTCGAGTAAATGTGCAACTTAAAATTTGGAGTATAGTCCCTTTTCGTGGCAACGCCTCTTAAGGGGCGTTTCGTCGCATTTTCACAATGGCTTTTGATAGGTTATTTTAGGTTAGGTGATTGCCTCACAGGGTTGGAAAATTGACCCTGGTGGGGCTAGAAATGGGAGAAAAGCTACCGTCAAAATTAAAATAAACTCCCCTTAAGAGGGCTTGACATGAAAGGGACTATACCCAAAATTTGTTAATACCTGTAGGGAATATGAAAATATGTTGCTAATTTGCCAGCTCTGTCCACCCGTCCAAAATCAAGGTATGACATTTCTCCCAACTAATAAAGTGTTAAATACGAATAGGCCCAAAAATAACTTTTTTTGATGGATTTTAAAGTTTATTTTTAAAGAACTCATTTTACTTTATACTAGAATACAATATTTATGATGCAAAACACTCTAAAAGCTAAGAATTTTACCCAAAAATAAAAAAAAAACTTATGATCTGTAAAAAACTTTCTTGTATTCATTCGAATCCGGTGGATAGGAACCGGTTCTCATTCATACGAAAAAACTATGTCTAGCATCGTATTATAAACCGCTTTCTACGAATATAAAATGTACAATCATAAGTTTTTTTAGCACGTGCCTTCGGCACCTCGGGGCTTAAAAATTGGTTTTAATCTTATAACTGTACATTCTATATCCGCGGAAAGCGGTTTATAATACGACGAAAGAAATAACTATTCCCAATACATAGTAAAAACTTTAAAATCCCACAAAAAGGATATTTTGGGGCCTATTCGTATTTTTAGCTGTGCAGTATGATTCTACTGGTGTCAGAGTATATTTTTTATATACATTTTAAACCTTGGTTAAAAACAGTTTAAACAAGATTAGTATTAATGAAAACATACGCCTTTTCAAAACTAAATTTTTTCAAATGAGTTATCTTTTTGAATCACAGAGAAACAAGGATGACAACATCCATAAAAGCGAAGCTCGGAAACGGTAGGACAAACGAATATTAACTCTTGTAGGGTGTTAGAACTCGCTATTTAAAATATAAATGTATAAAAGTCGAAAAAAATTGCAAAACTGCTTTAATACAGGATAACGTTTCAGGACCTACTCACATTTTTAGGACTTGATTATATAGTTGCTTCGCTTATAATATTGTACTTTGCTGTCCTATTAATCAGTATTCCAAAAATCAGATCAATTGGACAATTATATTACATGAAAAGTTGTTGTTAAAAAAGATAAAAATCAACACTTTTAAAATGGACTTACGGACAGTCTGGTAACGAGTATAGAGTTGCTAAGCTTTGTAAATTGTGCTAGGCGTGTGTCATCAATAGTAAAAGTAGAGAGAATGACTTGGCCAATAAACAGGCACAACTCATTACCATACACAACGAGGACATTCAGACAAAAGTCGTGCAATCAAAGAGTTGGTTGTCTGGTGGGTAACGTTTTACACCGCAAATATAAGACGCGCAGTATGTTTCAAGGTGCGTTGAAAGGACCGGAAAGACATTTTCACTCATAGAGTAGCTTCCTTGATTACATATTAAAGTACTAGTGGTTATGCTCCTAGAGGCCTCTACGGGCATTTGAGGAGGGGAGAGTTGAATTTGATGACCTAATTTTTATTTTGAATTTAAAAAGAAAAAAAACATTTATTCAAAAAGACAAAAATAGTTATTAACCGGCCTTGTTGAGCGGTTAGTGAGATCCTTTGGTACAAACAAACAAACATACAAACATCCTATTACTTTATTATAATGATACTTATTACTTACAGGCATTGGATTTGTTGAAATGTAAAATAATTCTCCAGTTTTGGGATCTATTGCAGGATGAGCTAAAATTAAAAAAGATAGCTAGTATTAAAAGATAGCTAATATATTGATTGCTGTCTGTTCGAGCAATAAGACATTACAGATAAGGTTCTCTCTGACAATTCATATACTCAATAAAGGGAATAGAAGCATTTAAAAAATCGTGTAAAGTTGTGAGCAAGCTTCCAGTCAAATGTACTTATTAAGTGTAACCTTTCTTAATGTTGACCAAACGCATATACTATAATTAAACACATATTTAAAAAAAGTTTGACCTAATAAGCGCATTTGACTGGAATCTAACACACAATGTTACAGTATTTTGCAAAAGCTATTCTGATTGATCTAAAGTGTTTATGATCGGTTGTCTTACCGATTCAGATCTTCACTGTTATGGATGTTGTCATCCTTGTTTTTTTAAATACAAATTAGGCTTCCGGCAGATGCCCTTGTGTAAAATAGTACCTGTAAAAACTCCATCTGGAGGTCCAGATGTTGCAGGACGGTTGGACAACTCACCATCAAAATCATAGAAACCCAGGGGTTCAACACTTTCACTGAAAATAAGATTGCACATGCTAAGATGAAATAAAACAATGGTGGCAACATTAATTATAGCGAAGATCTGAAACGGTATAACAGACGAAAATTAACTCTTATCAGTGTCAGAACTGAATTTACAAGTAAAAAACTTAAAAGTTTTGACAAAAGTATACGTATATTTGTTGCCAAACTTCTTAAATACAGAATTCTGTTTAAGGACATACTGACATTTTTAGGATTTAAATCGTACCTAACTACTGCAGGAATCATCATGCAAAGTTTGAAATCAATAGAACATTTCTAACTTGCCTAAATTAACGAAAAAAGCTATCCGTTACGTAAGGACGTACGGAATTACAAATAAAGAGTAGTTGGGGTATTTTTTCTTGTTTTAGTTTAATTAACTTAAGTTAGGTTAGGTTATATAAGGCCCTGCTGGGTTATGCTCCCACCCTTATTCTAATTTACTTGAACACAGAAGCGACAGCTAATTTAACTTCATAATATTTGAGGAGGTTAAAGAAACGAAAAGTATTCAGAAAGCATAATTATTATAATTATTATCATTCTAAAATAACTAAAAATAATTATGTTATCATCTGGGATAAAACAATGGAAGATGAGTTAATGTACATCAATAATAAAGATACTAAAATTTACCCTTCTGTAGATTACAATAAATGGTTGAACCATTTGGACACTATACTTAGTCAACACATCAAAATTCAATAAGAGTACCCAAGGTTATTAAGGCAACAATGAGAAAATTAGAACAGGTTTTCATCCATATGAAAAAATTATGTCTAGCAGCCTATTACATCCAGTTTCCTACGAATATAAAAATGTTATACTATCATCAGATTAAAACCAGTTTTTTTTAGCCCGTGCCTGTGACATCTCGGGGCTAAAAAACTAGTTTTAATCTTATATTTGTACATTTTACATCCGTGGAAAGCTGTTTATGATACGATGCGAGAAATAACTATTCCGGGTTAATATTTTAGGATAGAAACAAAGAGATAATTAGATGAAAAACACACAAAGGAAAATATATAGCTCTAGATTGAATGAGGAAAAGAATTCAAGTCCGGGACATATATTTCTAGACACAATAAAAACTGTCCCGAATTTGTATTAATTTTGAGGAACACGACTCCAGTTACGTCATCTTTTTCTTTCCCGAAAAAGGGAAGGGGGAAAGAAAAAAAAAGGGAAGGGGGGAAGAAAAAAGAGATGGGAGAAAAGGGGGTTTTCCCCCATCTCTTTTGAAGATATTTTCTTCCCCCTTTCCCTTTTTCGGGAAAGAAAAATATGACGTCACTGGAGTCGTGTTCCTCAAAATTAATACAAATTCGGGACAGTTTTTATTGTGTCATATTTCTAACATGTAAATTCATATAATAAAGTGACAGGATGTTTGTTTGTACCGAAGGATCTCGCTAACGCTGAACCTATATGTTTCTCCTTTACAGGGTAGCTTCTCATAGGTCCCGAGAAGGTTTGTAACTATTTTTTTGGGAGGGGGGGGGGGTGTAAATATATATAATTGCCAGCACCTAGTTTAAACAAATTAGGTATCTTTATTCTCTTCGTCTGGGATCTAAAGAGATAAGAAAATGGCTGATAACTTGATTTAAAATCACCCCTACAGTAGATCACAATTAGTGGTTGAAACGTTCAGACATTCTGTATAATAAACAAACCACAAAAAATTTAGTACCCAAAGTTGTTAAGCCAACAAATAAGAAAATGTTATCAAAAACTTTGGGGACTAGTATAAGAAACAGCCCAATGTTCCCTCTCTCTCTCTAAAAAAATTTAGTTATTTGTTTTTCAGAAAACTTTTTCTTACATGCCTGTTTAAAGTGAGATAAAGAAAATAAAGAGAGAGAGAGATAGAGAGAGATAGAGAGAGAGAAAGAGAGAGAGAGAAAGAATGAGAAAGAGAGAGAGAGAAAGAGAGAGAGAGAGAGAGAGAGAGAGAGAGAGAGAGAGAGAGAGAGAGAGAGAGAGAGAGAGAGAGAGAGAGAGAGAGAGAGAGAGAGAGAGAGAGAGAGAGAGAGAGAGAGAGAGAGAGAGAGGAGAGAGAGAGAGAGAGAGAGAGAGAGAGAGAGAGAGAGAGAGAGATAGAGAGAGAGAGAGAAGTAGTAGAAACTATATTTCCTAAGACAAATTCAATTCAAAATAGCAAATCTAATTTTCCGCTCATATACAACCGGAGAGAGGAGGGGAGTGACAATTTTTAACAATTTTGACAATAGACACACAATAACTCGGATGGGGACTTATATCTACAATGTCAATTGATCCTCTGAACAAAGGATTGCAACACCCATAAAGCGAAGCCCTGAAACGGTGGGACAAACGAATATTAACACTTCTGATACTGATTAAGGACATACTTACATTTTTAGGCCTTGATTATAAAGATACTTTGCTTTCAACATTGTATCTTGTGGTATTAGGAATCAGAATTCCAAAAATTAGATGAATATGATACTTAAAACAAACAAAAATTAGTTGTCAAAAAAGTAAAAAATCAGCATGTTTAAAATGGACGTACAGACTCTCTGGTAACTATTATTGAGTTGCTTCGAATTCTAAGTCGTACCTTATTGTTATAGGAATCATAATGCAAAGTTTGATAGGACAATTTTAGAACAATTTTAATCTGTTTAAATTAACGGAAAGGGCTAACCGTCCCGTACGTTCAGGCGGATGGACTGAACCTAATTATAGAAAAGCTTCGCTGAAAAAAAATATTAAGCTCTGTTTACAAATAAAAGATAAAGATAAGAGTGAAAACCCGACTAACACTACCTGATTCAAATGGATTAAGATTACAAAATAAATGTCCCTCAACAACAACCCTTCAGCCTTTTCTTCAATAGATTTCCAGATTTTGTTTACAATTTGAAATACTAAACCTAGTATAATTAATAACTATGTCAATAAAAGATGCCTTTTTTTGGGAGGTGCATGTTTTACTATAACATGCTTACGGACGGATGTATAGACACTTATTATAGAAAAGCTTCGCTTTTAACAATAGAGGTTAAAAGACTCCTCTTTTATTTAATTCCTATCACTCTATTTCTAAACTCTATTGTTATTCTATTCTTGATAAGTATATTGAATTTATTTCCTGTAGTAGCTCCAGCTAAATACTTACCTACCAAATATTTAGAACAGGCAATTAGAATTAGTAGTATGTACACAATGTTCTAAATTAGGTATTTAGGCCTATGTATGTAAATACATTATATTAAATATTATTAGATTTTGAAAGTTAACATTACTTTCAGCGATATCCTTTTAAATTTTTCTTATGTTGGTAAATTAGAATTAGAATGTACGTTTGACCAATAAGAAATAAAGTTTATAATTTAAACCAATAAGAGAAGAGCATTTATGACTAATCAGATATAAAGTTTAGTATTAAAACTAATAAGAGAAGATCATATATGACCAATAAGAAATAAAGTTTATAATTTAAACCAATAAGAGAAGAGCATTTATGACTAATCAGATATAAAGTTTATAATATAAACCAATAATAGAAGAGCATTTATGACTAATCAGAAATAAAGTTTAGGATTTAAACCAATCAGAGAAGAGCATATAAGACCAATCAGAAATAAAGTTTATATTTAAACCAATAAGAGAAGAGCATTTATGACCAATCAGAAATAAAGTTTAGGATTTAAACTAGTAAGAGAAGAGCATTTATGACCAATCAGAAATAAAGTTTAGGATTTAAACTAGTAAGAGAAGAGCATATATGACCAATTAGAAAAAAAGTTTAGGATTTAAACCAATAAGAGAAGAGCATTTATGACTAATCAGAAATAAAGTTTAGATTTTAAACCAATAAGAGAAGAGCATATAATAAAAATCAGAAAAAAATTGAATTTAAATTAATAAGAGAAGAGCTTATATGCAGAATCAGAAATAAAGTTTAGAATTTTATCCATAAGAGAAGTGAGTATATGACCAAATAGAAATAAAGTTTATAATTTAAGATTGAAGAGCTATAATGATTATAAGAACAGACAGAAACGGACTCTTAAAGAGTAAAGAGATATCTACCAAAAATTCCTAGAAGGAATTTGGTTAGTTTAATTAATATAAATTTGGATGGTATTACCTATCTATTTTAATTTGATAAGGTTGAAAAGCTTCAGAAGCTGCAAAGGTTTTTCCTAGAAATTCAATTATTTATTAAATTAGTTTTTAAAATAACCTTTGTGAATAAAATTATCATTACATGAATACATCTTGTAGACAGGTTCCTTACCAGTAAAATTTTACAAAAAAATAAGTTTTCCAATATGTAAAGACTCCTTTTAAGCATATTTTTAAAATATTATTTCTTATCATACCATCCTCCACCCTTTAATTTTTGCTTAATTTTGGACCAATAATTGAGTTCCTTGAAAATTGTAAAACTATACATACAGCCCTTTATGAGATCTAACATATATGTGGTATCCGCCTAGGTTAAATGGCAGACACCCGAGTTCAAATGACTACGGCAGTGCGAACAGACGTGGACACGTATATTATAGAGAAGCTACGCTTCTCTAGCAATCACTAAATAATAAACAGAGTCTATTCAGATACTCGGGGGAGGGCCCTCGGCCCTTCTCCGAACCAAGGTCAGGGTTGCCATAGAACATGGCTCACGGCTGCCGAATACCACATATACAAGCAGGGTTCGGCAGATGCGACTAAGCCTTAAATTTTAACCAGTTTTGGATGCTAAAAATTTTTTTAAAATTTGCCAGATTGTCAGTTTAAAACTTTCTGCAAATTTTTAAAATTGTTATGACTTACAGGCGGCCGTCGAGTGCTGTAACAATCATACCAATATTCAACTGTATATTCAGGTTATTTTCAAATGAAATATATATATTTATCGCTGTAAAATAATCAACAAAACTAATGTTCTTTAAACCTGCATGATGAACTACAGATGTTGTACCCGCTTGTACTTTTTCCTAAATAAAAATAAAGAATAAGCTAAAAAAATTTCCTCTAAACTAGTTTTCATCAGAGTGTATTTTGTTTTTCTTAAAAATTGACTTTAACTTTGTTTATGGTGATTGTTTGATATTGGGGAACTAAAATATATTTCAGTTCCAGGAAAAAAAGTTTAAATTAAAAGCAAAAATGGATTGTAAATTTTAAAGATTTTCTAAAAAGTTAGTTTGATATTTAGTATTTTAATATTAATTTGTAAAACTTTCATGAGAAGTCGTCCCTTCAAACAGATAACAAACTATACTATAAAGTAGTAAGCTTTTTTATGTCTGTGGCGAAGGATCTCACTAACCATTCAACCTATATGGTTCTCCTTTACAGTAAAGCTTCTTATAGGTCCTGGGAAGGTTTTACGCTATTTAAAATAAACAATCAACCCCTCCCTCTAAAAAAAAACATTTTTTCTCTTTCTTTTTAAAACTCTAAAATGAAATTCCCCCCTCCCACCTTAAGTGCCCCTAGAGGCCTCTAGGGGCGTAGCTGCTAGTCAATAAAATATTGTACTTACCCTACTTATCGGTGGAAACCCCTTCAACTTATTCTTTATCATAAGTATCAAAAACCTAAAAATAGGGCACAGGATTAATATGGAGATCTTGTAAACCAAGTATTTTTTTAGTATTACTTGAAGTTTTGTACCTGGCAATCGCCCATCCACCGGCATTCAAGTCCGCATAACCAAATGTAGGAGGACATTCTTCTCCAACATTGCTCCAACTAGTAATATGTCATATGTCAGACCTGTATACAAACAATGTGTAAAAACACATTTCTGCATACACTATAAAATAAGAAATCAGCTATTTCAAATTAAATAATAAGCAGAGCTGGATCTTTAAATCATTTTAGTGGTGAGCCAGATCGGGGTGAGCCGATCCAATCTGGCTCACCCCGATCTGGCTCACCCCTAAAACAATTTAAAGATCCAGCTCAGAATAAATATGTTGTATCTATCTAGTTTATTTTTCACTGAAGTAATAACATAGGTATTTTTAGCCTTGAGCCTTCTATCAATTTCTAAAAGACTTTCAAACCTCCCCTCCCTTCCCCATAATTTTTTTGCAAGCCTATTTTGGTCATGGCAAAAAATCTTTTAAAATTATCAGAAATTCAAAATGTTATCTAATTAGTTGGACAAAATTTGTTAGTTGTTTGTAGTAAAGCAATACAGTTTTTAAAAATTTTAAACATATTATAGGAAAACATATGTTTTAGATATAAATAAAAACTTACTCTTGATGAGGCAAATTTTCGTGTACCCATTGGTTTGTATACTTTATTGTACTAAAAATATAGTTGATTGTTATTAGCAAAACTACTCTACAATAAGCTAGTATGGTGGTGTTTCTGTTAAACCAAACAAGTTAATTTTCACAATCAGCAAATACAGACTTACAAGGATTAAATTATTAAAAACGAAGCTTTTCTATAATAAGGGTCAGTTCATACGTCTGTCCTTATGTAGGTACGTACATTGCAGACAGTTAGCTCTTTTCATTAATTTAAACAGGTTAGAATTGTCCTATCAATTCCCAATTTTGCAGGGTTATTCCTGTAGTAGTTAGGTACGAATTGAAAGCGTAGCAACTCTATAATCTTTAACAGAATGTTAGTACGTTCATTTTAAACATGTTGATTTTTAACTTATTAAACAACAAATTTTTATGTTTTTATGTTTTTTTTCATATCTAACACTCTACAAGTGTTAATGTTCGTTTGTCCTACCGCTTCAACACTTCGCTTTTATGGATTTTGTCATCCTTGTTTTAGGTTAAGTTAAGTCTGCTGTCCTTTAATATTTTTCAATTGCTAAACTTTTAACTTTCTTGGTAAGAATTATCTTTAAAAAATCTATGAACTTTAAAAGCTGATAGCTGCGAAATGGCTGAATGTACATGTCATGCCCGCACACTTTTTGTGCATTTATATACATTGCATTATAACTGTGCATTATTAAGTAATGCTTATAACAAATTATTTTTTGTAGGTCTTCTTTTGTGCGAGCATAATCTATACATTCCACCGTTCATTAAAGTTCATAGATTTTCGCAGATTTTTGTTACTAGGAACATGCTGTTCCTAAGAAACATGTTGTAATGTTCTCACTTTGTTGAGGTTGGGTGAACAAGATGCAACATGGCTTCCCCATTGAATGCATGGTGTCGGTTGGACGGGGGCCAACATTTCAAATTGGGTCCAGCCCTTAAATAGAAATGGCAAGAATTAATAATATGAATCTAGAAGCTTATTAGCCCTATATCTGAGTATGTACATTATTATTTAAAAGTTTTGGGTATAGCCCTTTTCGTGGCAAAGCCTCTTAAGGAGCTTTTGATAGGTTATTCTAGGTGAGGTTGGGTGATTGCCCCGCATAGTCAGAGCTTCACGCAGGGTCTAGAAATAGAAGTAAATATACTGTGAAGGTAAGACAAAACGCCCCTTAAGAGGCGTTGTAACGAAAGGGACTATACTAAAAGTTTTGCACATCTCAGGCATTTTCATCTGCTTTTAAAAGTTATAGTTTTTATTAACTTTTAAAAAGTCAACATTTATGGAATTTAATTGTGAATTTTATACCAAACTTCGTCACAATAATTTATTAAGAAATCTAATTTTATACAGCTTAGTATATTATCTAGTAATATACCATTCATTGATTGTTTTTGTTGTTTAAATAATTTATCAAACCTTGCATAAATTCCTCCAATAAGATCGTCAGGTATTTCACCTTTTCCATCTATCTCTATTCCTTTCAGCTCTGATATAAAGGGGGAGGTAGATTGTGTTAAAAATCCGTAAAAGTGCGAGTAAGCTTCCAGTCAAAAGCGATTATTAAGTCTAACTGTTATTAATAATGACAAAACTCATAGTATAATTAAACGCATATTTATTAACAAATTAGACTTACTAATCGCTTTTTATTAGAAGCTTACTCACACTTTTACGGATTTTTAACACAATCTACCTCCCCCTTTTTAATGAGGAAAATAATATTAATGATTGGAAATACTGTTTTTAACCAATGTGTTATAACAAGGATGACCACATCTATAGAAGTAAATAAAGACAAAATAACGGAAAATTAGTCACATTTTTTATCAATCATTTTCAATTTTGCATATTTTTTTGCACAAAGTTATGACATGCGATTGTACAATTTAATAATGAAAATATTATAAAACCTGTATGAACTGGAACCCAATTGCCTTCCATATAACTTGGAGACCTTAAAAATTAAAGAAAAGTTATTTATTCCAGTATGGCTTCGAAACTGATCAATATCCGTTGGATTAAATCCTGTTCTAGGCCTTCTGTGGCCAACTAAAAACTGTTATATTTTTCCATTTACTGTCCGCGGAAAGCTGTCTTTAATACGATGCCATACTTGGAAAAATATGTATAGCATCGTATTATGTCCTGTTTTCTACGAATGTAAAGTAAAAATGTACGTACAATCATAAGATTAAAATCAGTTTTTTAGCCCGTGACTTTGGCATCTCGGAGCTAAAAAAATCTGGTTTTAATCTTATTACTGTACTTTTTATGTTCGCGCAAAAGCTGTCTTTAATAAGATGCGATGATAGACAATTATAATATTTATAATTTACCTGTAATTATCTTGATGAACATTGTCGATCCAGCAAACAAAATAATATGCTTGATCAAGCAAGGAATCAACAAGTTTTAGTCCAATTTCTGTTTTCAAGACAACGCCAAACAAACAAATTATTGCGAAACTACAAAGATATGAAACAGTTAATTTATATAGACACTAGCGGCTTCGCCTCTGGAGTCCTCTAGGGGCACTTGAGGAGGGGGGAGTAGTTTCACAACTTTACATTATCAAAAAAAATCTTATTTGTGAACTTTATTTTCTTATTAAGTAAGCAAAAAATTTAAAATATTTTTCACCTAGCGAATATTATCACTTTCATATTTAATATAAAACTAAGCAAAAATTATCACAGTAGAAAAGATACATCTTTATCTCTAAATTGTATAACAACACGTACATATATGTTTAAAATATTTTTTGATGGCAAAAATTTTCAAGTTTTGTTTACGTCGGTTGCACTTTTGTTAGATATAATTATTCTATTCATCAGATTTTTTTAACAATAATTCCAAGGACAACAAGGTACAAACGAAGCTTCTATATAATCAAGTCAGAAAATTGTAAGTATATCCTTAAACAGAATACTATTTTTAGACAGTTTTGCAACAATTTTTTAAACTATTTAGTTGTTTTTTAAAGTTAATATTCTGCTTATTCAGTTTTGACACTCTACAAGTGTTCATATTTTGTTTGTTAAATTTAGAGCTTCGCTTTTATGGTTGTTGTCATGCTTGTTAGTATAAATATAAGGAAAACTAAGAAGATAAGTCTCAAAAAGCAAAACTTTTCTAAAATAATTTGTTTTGTTACTTCGCAGTTTTATCCAAGATTAGATCGCATTGGGACGTCCAAGCATTTTCTTTTGAATGGGGGTGGAGAGCTAAGAGGTATGAGGGGATAATCTAATGTATTCTTTTATATATATTTTATGGGGGATAAAATAAGAAGGGGTTTCAAAGTTTTAGTGGAGTAAACACCCTTTTACCCCTCCTCACCCACCTTTGTAAGTCTATGCTCCTAATCCCACCTTCCCCAAACATTACAAAATTTTGGGTGAAGTTCCATTTCAAGCCCTTTTCCCTGCCTTCTCCCTCATGTAAAATATTATCTTGAAATGATTATATTTTGAAGTTTATGAGCAAATATACAGGGTGTACCAAAATAAACTGCATTTTCTGATTTTGGGAGACAACTATTAGGAGTATGAAAAAACTAATTATATGTTCATATTCTCTGTACAAAATTTTTATATATAAAATAAAAATATATATTTAACTTAGAAAAGGTATTTTTTATATCTCTGAAAACAACGGCGCATTTTACATATAATTTTTTTTCATATTTATTTTGGTTGTTTCTTAAAACCGGAAAACGCAGTTTTTTTTCGGTCCACTGCACTGTGTATATACAATATATTAAATCAATAATCTTTCAAAACAAAGTTCTACCTCAATTTATTTGGTATAATTTATTATGAGGAAAAGTTTACATCTTCTTAAGTTCAACCCCCTCTCTCTATAAATTATTTTACTAAATAAACTGTAAAAAATTGCTTTAAAAAAAATAAATTAACAGTCTCCCCCCCCCCCCCCCTCCTAAAAAAACCATACTTATTATTTCTGGATGAAGATTTTTAAAATCTCTCTCAAGCACTTTCCCTTAAGGTTTCTTGTCAAGCACAAAACTCCCCTCCCCCTAATTTTTTTAGAATAAATTGAAGATAAGCGGGTAGTTTTCGTTTTTTTGTTTGTTTATTTCTTTAGTTCAGGTTAGGTTGGGTTATATATGTATATAGCGTAGGGATTAGAAGTTAGATATGAGAACGACTAAAGGGTGTGCAGTGCAACAATGCGTATCTTATAAATTTACAAATCAGTTAGCGAAACTTAAGACATTTTTTTGCAGTTGTAAGTTTCCACCTATCTATTTATCAATCTTGTCTTCGTATCTTTACTATCTTTATTTATCTCTATCTCCCTCTATGTCTCTTTCTCTCTCTTTTTTTTCTCTCTCTCCCTCTCTCTCTCTCTCTCCCTCTCTCTTTATCACTCTTTCTCTCTATCTATTTGTCATTCTCTCTATATCTCTATTTGTCATTCTCTTTCTCTCTCTTTCTCTCTCTTTCTCTCTCTCTCTCTCTCTCTCTCTCTCTTTCTCTCTTTCTCTCTTGCTCTCCCTTTCTCTCTCTATCTCTCTCTCTTTCTCTCTCTCTCTCTCTTTCTTTTTTCTCTCTCTTTCTCTTTCTCTCTCTCTCTATCTCTCTCTCTCTCTTTCTCTCTATTTCTCTCTTTCTCTTTGTTTGAATTTGTTTAACTATCTTTATTTATCTCTATCTCCCTCTATGTCTCTTTCTCTTTCTCTCTCTATCTCTCTCTCTCTCTTTTTTGTTTCTTTCTCTTTCTCTCTCTCTTTTTCTTTCTCTATATCTCTATCTATTTGTCATTCTCTCTATCTCTCTTTTTGCAATTCTCTCTCTCTTTCTTTCTCTCTCTCTCTCTCTCTCTCTCTCTCTCTCTCTCTCTCTCTCTCTCTCTCTCTTTGTTTAAATTTGTTTAACTACGGGGAAAGGCCAATCTTTATTTAAAGTAAGATGATGTCTATCTGTCTGTGTATAACTGTTTGTACCTTAAGACCTCGATAAACTCTGAACCGATTTAACACATCTTTGCATGGTGGTTCCTGTAGCACTTAGGTATGATTTAGAAAGCGTAGCAACTCTATAATCGTTACCAGACTGTTCGTACGCCCATTAAAAAAATGTAGAGTTTTAACATTTTAACAACAAATTTTTATATGATAAATTTATTCGATTCATTTATGAATACTGATTATTAGTACAGGAAAGTTCAACGTTATAAGCAAACCATCTTAATAATCAAGTCCTAAAAATGTAAGTATGTCCTAAAACATCCTGTATTTAAGCAGTTTTCCAACAAATTTACTCACAATTTAGTTTCGATTTTATTACAATATTCTGATTATTCAGTTCTGAGATTCTATAAGTGTTAATGTTCGTTTGTCCTACCGTTCCAGAGCTTTGCTTTTATTGATGTTGTCATCCTTGTTTTTAGATCAGTTAGAAGGTTCTATTCTAGGCTTTTTTTGTTGTGATCCCTTTCATAAATATTTTTTCATAGACACGAATCAAATTGGCATAAAAATGTTACTCCTCATAAATGACAAAGACCAAATTGTGTAAAAAATTATCCATGTGACGTCATGAAAATGAGGAATAATCCATTTCTTTTATAAGGGTTTTCTTACCCACTTCCGCTCTCATCTCCTTCATTTTTATGACGTCACATCGATCATTTATGACACAATTTGGTTTTTGTTATGATTAGGTTAGGTTAGGTTATAGGCTAGGGGGCCGAGCGCCCGCGGCTAGGCAGGCTAGGGGGCCTAACTGTCTATTTTTTGTCATATAATTAAAATAGCATAGACTCTGATGTTTTACTTAAGCAATGTCCACTCTGACGTTTGTCCCACTCTGACGTTTGTCCCACTCTGACGTTTGGGACTCTTGCGTTTGGGACTCTTGCGTTTGTCCACTCTGACGTTTGGGACTCTTACGTTTGGGGTAGGACCTTGTAATGGAATATATAGGTTTCAAGTTTGTGCTTGTGTATACTACATTCAAAATAAACAAAATCCATGCAGAGACATCTATTCTGAAAATTAAAACCTTGAATTAGAATAAAAAGTTTCATTCCAATTAAAATTTTTAATATTTACAGTAAACTAGCCAGCTGATAAACTACAGCTAGAGACTCAAGGGGGCTAGGGGAAGTGTTAGAGGATAGCTTAAAACCTCCCTATAAGATTAAAGGTTTCCAGAAAAGCACAACTTAATCAAACATGTTATTTCTGATAACTTTAGCTATAGACAGAAAAACCTTACAAATTTATATTATAACTAGCGGCTTTGCCCCTAGCCTCTACGGTCTTTGCCCCAAGAGGTGATAAAAAAATTGGGCGAAATACGTAAAAGGACCAAGGAAATCCCCTACAAAAAAAAATGGGGGGGGATTTTTTGTTTTTGGGAGGGTTGGGGGTGTCACCCCCAAAGAAAATAGCCTAAAACCACTACAGGACCAGTAGGTATATTCCCTGAAGAGTAGAATCCGATCGGTTCAGTGGTTACCGAGATCTTAAGGGACGGACGGACAGACAGACAGACAGACAGACAGACAGACAGACGGACGGACAGACAGACAGACAGACGGACAGACAGACAGACAGACAAACATCGTTCTACTTTGTATTATAGATATAATGTATATGTATAATATGAATACCATTTTGATAGAAAAAGTACTCTACGAGTCTACAGCTCAGTTTGTGTGTCTGTCTTTGTCAAAGTTTTTGTTATGTTTATTAGCATAAACAGAGCATCTACACCGTGAAAGACTTTTCGGTAGGTTTATTGAAACACCTACATTTTCTCATCAAAACGAAAAGCTTGGACGTCAAAGCTTGAAAAAGGTTTAAAAAAGGTAAATACATCTTTAACCCCCCCCCCCTCCGGACATGTTTGCCCGTAGTCTTATAATGGAACAGATAAACCCCTACTTTCATTCTCATAATAGTTATTTCTCGCATCGTATTGTAAACACCTTTCCGAGGATATAAAAAGATTAAAATTAGTTTTTTTAGCCCCGAGATTCCAATGGCATGGACTGAAAAACTAGTTTCAATCTTGTTATTGTACAATTTTATATTCGTAGAAAACTGGATATAATACGATGCTAGACATAATTTTTTTGTATGGATGAGAACCGGTTCTAATCTACCGGATATTAATCGGTTTCAAATAAATACGAGAATAATATTTCCTAATATTCCTCCCCCATCCACAAATAGATAAATCAAATGCAAAATTTGAAAATGGCAAAGCAGTTCTTTTTATAAATTTGACATAAATCAATAATCTAAAAATGTCAATGCATATTTCTTAAACAATAAAGCAATGCAGTATAAAGTATTGGCCTGTCTGTCTGTCTGTTATATAGTCAAATCAGCAAAACAAGCTAGGAATAAGTTTAAAAAAATATGTCTGGTAAATCTTTAAGATCCAATGCGATGTGACCGTATCTTTTTACCTGGTAATGTATAGGCAATCTGTCGTAGTTAGCTCACGCCAGGCTACAATTGAATCAAGACAAAAGTAAGTTCCGAGCTAGGCTCTGGGACCTATATATGGTGAAATTAGACATAAAACCATAATGATTCTAGGTAAAACCAAAATACTTAGCGGGATCTTTTTGAGAAAATTAGATTTGGAAATTTCAGGTTCAATTTTAACCCCCTAGGAGTTGCCGTATAATCATGACAAGAAAAGCAAAGATTATTTATTTAAAATTTTGAACAACTTTGCTTTTTTTTTTATGAAGTCTTTCAAAAAACCTCTTTATATATGATTTATTTAAGGCTGAATTTCCGTGACCTTAGCAAAGCAACTGATAAAAATGGCCATTAATTGATGGATACTTTAAAAACTTTACCTACTTATGCAATCTCCATGAAACAGAAGCAATGTATAGAGATAGTTGGGACTTCCAGACAAAGGCCGTGTGAAAGCTAAATTTATTGACAGTTGGGTTTACCTAATACTCGGGTTGGAAGGGGGGAGGGAGGGTTTGGGCAGGCAGCTTTGTCTTTACAAGAATATTTACAACAAAATCAATGTATGTATAGTTATTGGTTTCCAATCTAAAAAGAAAACATTTTACATTTTTTCTTCATTTGATGTAACCCTTCTTAATGCCAGGGATAAGAAATAATACAATAGCCGATAAATTGATGTGCATCCCCAATGATGATTCACAAATTACCCTTTCTGTAGATTACAATGAGTGGTCGAAACGTTTGGAAACTCAACTTAATAAACCATCTAATCAAAATTCAATAAAAGTCCCCAAAGATGTTAACAAAAAATTTAAAAACTTTGGGGACTAGTGTAATTAACAGCCCAATGTCCCTTCTCTCTGGAAATCTATGTTTTTGTTTGATGAAATATTCTTCATCCTGTATTTATAGATCCCTGTAACCATAACTCAATACTCCAATATCAAACATCTGTTTCAAGAAAGCACAATCTAAAAAAAAGGAAAAATATTCTTAAAAGAACAAAAAATAGTTAGATAAATGTTGTACTATAAATTCAAATATTGTATATGCATGTACGGACTTACTGGTGACAGTAGAAGTGTAGCTATGCTTTTTCTTTTATGGTTGGTCCGTCCGCCCGTACGTCACGAACACTTAGCCATTACGTTATTTTAAACAGGTTCGAATTTTCCTATCGATTCTAAATTTTGTATGGTGATTCCTGTACTAGTTAGGTAAACTTCCAAAGTGTAGCAACTCTATAATCATTACTGGAATGTCCGTACGTTAATTATAAACATGTTAATTCTTAAAATTGTTAACAACAAATTTTTATGTTACAAAATTATCTGATTGATCTGATTTTTGGAACACTGATTCCTGGGAGAACAAAGTACAATGTTATAAGCGAAGCATCTCTATAATCAAGTCCTAAAAATGTAAGTATGCCCATTAACAATATCCTGTATTTAAGCAGTTTTTAACAAATTTACTTAAAATTTTGATTCGACTTTTATACATTTATATGCTGATTATTCAGTTCTGACACTCTACAAGTGTTAATGTTCGTTTGTCCTAATGGATGGTAAATAATGAAATCATTAAGCAATCATTAGAGTAAAACACTAGAGAGAGAAAGGGTTAAATAGCTGTAACTCCACATCGCATCAACCTTGTGCATCATTTCTGTTGGGTCATTGAAAATCAACCAACAGTGTCGCTTATATTAACACAACCAAGTAGCAGAAAATAATTTAGAAGCAGACGAAAGAGGTCTTTGAAAGGGAATGGAGGTAGTTGTCTGTATATACATCTATACTACTAGATATGTACCTACACACTCATATTCATTTGTTAACAATCTAATAATAGTTCTCTATTATATTCCCAAATTGTCGGGAATAGAGGGATAGAGTAATGGAGGCAAATAAATCTACAAAATAATGAATGTAAATTGTACATTATGTAGATATAAATTGTAGGTAAAAATGTTTGGAAACTTTTACTTTCTACAGACCAATTAGAATTCAACCCTCGAGGTGGGTTTTAAAATAGTTTCTTTACGTCTATAAGAGAAGTAATGCTGCGACAATAAAAAGTTTCACGGCATTTTCGCATTTGAAGTGGCCAAGTTAGAATAAGATAAATGCATTTTAAAGAAAAATGTACTTATTTGCATTTATTTTTATTCTAACTTGGCCACTTCAAATGCGAATATGCCGTAAAACTGTTTATTGTCGCATCATTACTTCTCTTTTAGACATAAGGAAACTATTTTAAAACCCACCTCCAAAGAATTTAAGCTTATGAATGGCAGAACAGAAGTATAAGTCCATTGTCTCCTCAGTATCTCTCTGCAAATAATTGTATTTAGTAAATTTGTCCATTTGGCACATGGGGTAGGGTGGAGGCAAACTAATGGCCAATTCAATGAGATATTTATGTAAACAAAGAATATCATTTTACATAAAAATACTTCCAGACAAAAAAGTAAGGACATAAAAAGGGACACTCATGTTTTAGAACCAAAGTTTCACACAAAGTTATAGTGTTGTTTGGTTACATAAAAGTGACAGGGTGTTCGTCAGTCTGTGTGTACCAAAGGATCTCTTTAACCGCTGATTTTCCATTTTAATGTAACTACTGGGAAGGTTGATAACTAATTTAGGATAATAAACAAAAACCTTCCAAGAAAAATAGCCCCTAGAAAATAATGACACCCTGTTTTAGTGATGTTAAATTTGGTCATAATGTTAAAATACAAAACGGAATAATTTTTCAGATTGAAAGCATTTTTTATCATAAATATTGTATTATAAACATTTTAAGTTTCCTTTGAATCAAGGATGAATGCTTTCAAACAAAGGTAGAAAAGCATAAATATCTTGGCATAATTTACAGGATAACCAAAACATTTTCTTCTCATATTAAAATATACTAGAAGTTTTAGGTTTAGTCCCTTTCGTGACAACGCCTCTTAAGGGGTGTTTATTGTATTTTTACAGAATCCTTTTTATTTCATTTTATGTTAGGTTAGGGTAGGTGATTGCACTCCAGGGGTTAGAAATAGTAGAAAATCTTCTTTGAAAATACGACGAAACGCCTCTTAAGAGGCTTTGTCACAAAAGAGACTATACCCGAAGGTTTTAATTATTGTTTAGTTTTAATAAAAATTTAAATCGAATTTGCGCTAGATAAACTTCATTCATAAAATTAAAACTTACATATGTATCATAAACATACACACAATCATTCAACTACTGTCACATTGTAAGGCTTGTTTGAACATAGACAAATGGTATTCTTTTTGGAAATGATTATTTTATTCTACCAACTCTAGATAAATATTATACTACTAGACATTTGTTTCATAATAATGATTCCTTTTAAAGTTTAGTAGCTGCCGTCCCAGTATCTAGTAGTATTATTTCCACTTAAAATATATCCTAAAACCATCATAAAACAAATACTAAGTTTGCATAAAAGAAACAAATTTGGGTATATGCAAAACTGAAATCACTATAAACAAAAAAAACCTCACTAATGCAACCTGAAAGTTCCTTAAAATTTGTATAACCTTTACGAGATCTTTTAAAACACACACGGAGGGCGCTGAAGGCTATTAAATAACCTTAAACTATTTCACTTACTTATTTTATACACAAATATTGCCTTTGCTTTGTGGTAACTTTTATTATTTTTTAACCAATTCGTGATGTGAAAGTTCAAAGTTTTGATTAAACAGGGTTTAACAAGATAGATTTTTTTCAATAATTACTCAACAGAATTCAAAAAGTAAGGTTTCAAATTAAAGATCTTACCATTTTGGTTTATAATGGCAATTTTCTTCTTTTTTTGTTGCATTTTAGTACCTTAAAAACAACATAATTAAAAAACAAACAAACTTGAATTACTTCAAAAATAAGAGGTCTACAAAAAAAAAACAATTGCATATCTAAATTCTATGGATCATTTTACATCTACTACTTATTAAAACACTGACTAGCTATTTTTAAAAAATCACAAAAGTTAGGACACTTTCTTTTGAGTGGAAAAAGGGTTGAGAGTTACTAAAACAGGCATTATCCTTTATCTCCCTGACATGGCCATTAATTAAAGCTGGCCTTTTTATATTGCTACTTTTACTTGTTTTTGTTATAATAAGAAGCTATTTACAAATGTAGGAAATCTTTTCGTACTAGATGTTAAAAGTCAGTATTAAAAGTCAAAGGGATATCTCTAAAAAATTTTTAAATGATAAGACATTTTCCAGAATTTCTCCAAAACCGATTAATATCCACTGGATTATAATCGGTTCTCATCCATACAAAAAAACTATATAATCATCGTATTATATCCATAAAAAAACATTAAAATAAAAACCATAAAATTATTACCAGTTTTGTTAGCCTTCGGCTCCTCGGGAATAACAAAACTGGTGCATGATTTGAATACTAAGCGCAGGTGAAATATCTTGGCCAAAATCCAATTACAACTTATTACAATACACAGATAGGACATAATGTCAAAAGTTGTGCAATCAAAGGGTTGGTTGACCTTTTCTCTAGAGGTTTAGGTAGCATTTCTTTAATGTTATCTAACGATTGTTTTTTTTTCACCTATCTCCTTTAAAACTTAACTCATCAACTGCTTGCTTCTATGTAGGAATACTAGCGGCTTCGCCTTTAGAGGTCTCTAGGTTCACGTTAGGATGGGGGAGTTGAATCTTAAAGCCCTTTTTTTAAATTTACGTTTCCCTAAAATAGTTATAAACCTTCCCAGGACCTATGATACACTACCCTATTAAGGAGAACCCGATCGGTTCAGCAGTTATTGAGTTCCTTCGGTACAAACAAACAAACAGACAGACATCGTTCTACTTTGTATTATAGATAAAATAATAAATCCAATCGGTTTAAAAAATTAGGGAAATTTTAAGTTTTAGACGGACATACAAACGTTCAGGCGGACAGGTAACGTTGTATTTCACGGATTTTTTTTGCATTGACAAATCCCAATATTCCTGGGTATAAAGTAGTAAACAAGACAGGATTTCCAAAGTCAGAAATTAATAGCATATAACAGCAAAGGATAGGCTAACATATAACAATATGTACTGTTATTTTAGCGTGTTAATTAAGGATGAAATAAGTTTGGCATCATCCGTTAGTAGCATAGCTAAACAATTTGTTTGCAATAGTTAATCCTTGCTTTGGCGTTAATAACCGATCAATATCAGCTGGATTAGAACCGGTTCTTATCCATACGAAAAAACTATGTCTACCATCGTATTATATCCAGTTTTCTACGAATATAAAACTTGTTTTATTTTTATTATTTTTTATTTTTATATCCGCGGAAAGCTGTTTATAATACGTTGCAATAAATAACTATTAAAGCTTTTTATTATGTCTCGGATTTTAAAATTTTCTCTGACAGACAAAGTAAGATGCAGAGTGGTTGCTCGACTAAAATAAAAGAAGATACAAATTCTTACACAAGAAAATCTTGGTAACACTAGTCAAAGTTATTTTGACAACGTCATAGACATGTATTGCGCTGATATATATACTATCGGCTTTGCCCCCTTGAGGCCTCTAGGGGGCACTTGAGGAGAATGAGTTGCTTCTGAAAACCCATAAAAATTTAGATTAAAAAAAATCTTTTTGGGGGATAATTTTTTTCTAGGGGTCATTTCTCTTGGGAGGGTGATAATACCTTCCCCCAAAATAGTTATAAACCTTCCCGGGACCTATGAGAAGCTACCCTGTTAAGGAGAATCCGATCGGTTCAGCAGTTAAAAAGATCCTTCGGTACAAACAAACAGACATCCTGTTACTTTATTATAAGGACTAGCGGCTTTGTGCATCAGAAGAAAAATGAAGTTGTTTTTTTTGGGTGTTTTTTTTTGGTTACCGAGATCTTAAGGGACAGACATACGGACGGACGGACATACGGACAGACATCAAGCTACTTTGTATTATAGATATTACAACTTATTTTGTCAAACTTTTGTCTAATACAACACACACTCACAAAACCAATGCAATACAAGCCATAAAAGAAAGATAGTAAAATTTGGTCCATATATTTTTATTTGTATCTGTTCTACTAGCCTTTATATCTAGGTCTTGTTTTAGTTTTCAATGTAACAAGCAAATTTACATCCTTATAATATAGTAAAAGGATGTGTGTATGTATGTTTGTCTGTTTGTACCGAATGATCTCGCTAACAGCTGAACCGATCGGGTTCTAATTGACAGGGTAGCTTTGCATAGATTCCGGGAAGGTTTATAACTATTTTTGGGGAGGGTACCACCACCCTCCCTAGATAAATCACAAAAAACCTATCTTTTTTACTATTCTCGATTGGGAATAAAAAATCAAACATTTAAAGTGCCATTAGAGGCCTCGCTAACCACTCAACCGGTACGGTTCTCTATTTCAGTGAAGATTCTTATAATTCTTATAATGGTTTTAGGCTAATCTAAATATTTTCAAATAATACTGAGAATAGTTTTAGGCTATTTTTCTGCCCTGATATATCCCTTCAAATGTAGAGCCCCTAGATTTAAGGGGCGCAGCCGCTAGTTTATTACAAAGAAACAAAATAGTTAGCAGACAGACAAACGCCCTAAATAAAAAAGATAGGTAGCTTTTTAAACAATAACATAATATTATTTTTGTTCATTTACTTTGTATATTATACTAGCTGTGTCACCCCTAGCATCTAGGGGCTTTGCCCAAGAGGTAATTTAAAAAAAAATTAAGTATTTTTGATGCTGCCACTTATTTTAAAATAACTGCATAAAAACAATTTTCATTTTTGGGGGGGTTGGGGGTTTCCACCCCCCAAGAAAACAGCCTAAAACCACCACAGGACCAATAGGTATATTCCCTGAAGAGTAGAATCAGATCAGTTCAACGGATAGCGAGATCCTTCGGTACAGACAAAGAGAAAGAGAGACATCCTGTTACTTTGTCGATTAAATTGTCCATATTTCTCGTTGTAAATAATTGGTGTATTTTTGTAACTGTTTGCGCATTGAACATCCCCTGTGTTTAATAAAAGCGAAGCTTTTCTATAATAAGTCACGTCTGTCCGTCCGTTCGTTACAGTTAGCTCTTTTCGTTAATTTAAACAGGTTAGAATTGTCCTATCGATTTCAAACTTTGCATGCTGATTCCTATAACAGTTAGGTACGACTTAGAAAGCGCAGCAACTCTATAATCGTTACCAGAAAGTCCGTACGTCCATTTAAAACAAGCTGATTTTTTTTCTGATTCCTATTACAACAAAGTATAGTGTTATAAGCAAAGCATCTCTATATTCAAGTCCTAAAAACGTCAGTATGTCCTTAAACAGTAACATGTATTTAATCAGTCTTGCATCAAATTTACTTATAATTTTGTATATTCATATGCATTAATATTCAGCATATACAAGTGTTAATGTTCGTTTGTACTACACTTTCAGAGCTTCGCTTTTATAGATGTTGTCATCTAAACCTAAAATTGTTCTTTGCTTATGTAGCTTTTAAAACTTTGTCCTGCAGTTTTGTTACTTGTATAATATATATATGTCTTAGATAGATTCTGAAAGTTCAGGAACATATTGATAGGTTAAAAAAATCGACACTAATGATGAAGTAGGGAATACGTTTGCCCATAGTAAGTTATAGGGGTCCTAGGACAAACGCAGGAGTCCCAAACGTTGGAGTGGACACTTAACCTTACCTAGCCTATTTTAGACCATCTTATAGGTTTCTTAAATGCCTTACCCGAGCGGGGGGCTTAAGTGTACATTCATATCTTAACCTAACCAAATCTGTACAGAAATTCTTAATTAAATTGATATTTTAACACTCCTGCGTTTGTTCGCTCAGACGTTTGTCCTGGAACCAGATATAGGGCGTGCAATAAAAAGTTGATTGTCTATAGGATGTTAACCAAAATATATGGTCTATTTACGTCAATGTCAAGGATGACAATATCCATACAAGCAAAGCTCTAAAATTAGTCGTTAGTAAAAACGAATAGTATTAGAATTTAATAAGTAAATACTAGTTTTTAAGTCTAATCAAATTCCTTAAAAATTGTATAAAAGTACATGATAAAGGATTCATACTTATATTTTTATAATTTATAAAGATGATTCGCTTGAAATATTTTACCTTGTTGTACTAGAAATCCGTATTCTCAAAAATCGAATGAATAAGATAAATAAATCTTTGTTCTCAAAAAACATGCATAATTTGAAATCGATAAGACAATTCTAACAATAGTTGTATGTATCCTGAACAACCTGGAGGAGGGAATTTCTGGAGGAACTGAGAGATGAGAATTTTTCATCTTTCAGTGAAGCCTCTACTGAGGCCCAATACAAAGATAAATGGAGAACCATTGTGCGTGGCCTATGCTTTGGAAAGAAGAGATAAATGGCGATGATGATGATGATGATGTATGTATCTTGTATCTCTGGCCTGGTGTAGTCAATACATCACCGCTTTTTATCCACCTCCAGCTATCCCTATATCCCTGGCCTGGTGTAGTCAATACATCACTGACTTTTTATCCACCTTCAGCTGTCCCTATATCCCTGGCCTGGTGTAGTCAATACATCACTGCCTTTTTATCCACCTTCAGGTGTCCCTATATCCCTGGCCTGGTGTAGTCAATACATCACCGCTTTTTATCCACCTTTGTGAAAAGACATTTCTTTCGGCTTCAACTTTTTCATTCTCTTTGCAAGCAAAGCTTTTCAAATCTAAAACGTTTCTGTCAGAAAATATATTTAATAAAGTTGATTATTGAAAATGCAATGGAATATAGAAAAAAAATCCAATGGGGCTCTTTTGACCTTATAGCTAACCTAACATAAAATAAGCAGAAAAAATAGCTCTTTTTATGTCAAAAAGGACTTTTTTAGTCAATATATGATATGAAAGAAACTGTCTTTATGTCTGCTGTACTAGACAAGTGAAAGTAATAATACATCCTAATTTCTACCAATGACATCATCATCATTGTTAAAAGCCAAGCCATTCTATAATTATGGTCAGTCCGTCCGTCCGGAACGGAGAGCTTTTTTCGTTAGTTTAGTCCTACAAACTTTTTATGTGATCTACGCATTTATTCGATTTATCTGATTTTTTTGTATACTGATTCCTGGGACAACAAAGTAAACTGTTATTGGCGAAGCAACTCTATAATCAAGTTCTGAAAATGTAAGTATGTCCATGTCCAATCCATAAACATTATTCTGTATCAAGTAGTTTTTCAACAAATTTACTGACAATTTTGCTTCGACTCTCATACATTTACATTCTGATTATTCAGTTCTGACACTATACAAGTGCCCTTTTGTACTACCGTTTCAGAGCTTCGCTGTTATGGATGTTGTCATCCTTGTTTGAATAATATATCATATCAAAGTCTATGATACATTTTTATATATACGTTACATTAAAGTTTGCTTGTTTAGGTTATATCCTTATAATAAAGTAACAGGATGTCTGTCTGTTTGTCTGTGAGTTTGTGTGTTTGTATGTTTGTACCTAAGGATGTCGCTAAGCACTGAACCGATCAGGTTCTCTTTTACAGGGTAGCTTCTCATAGGTCCTGGGAAGGTTAATAACTATTTTTGGGGAGAGTACCGCCACCCTTTCAAGAGAAATCGCCCTAGAAAAAAATCCTCCTCCTCAAATGGGTCACCAACCCCAAAATAAAAAAAAATTCCCACCCAATTTTTTTTACTTTTCTTTTTTAAACATAAAATAATAAAAATTGTTATAAATTTAACTCCCTCCTCCTCAAAGGCCCCTAAATGCTTCAAGGAGCGTAACCGTTAGTAGTTTATAATATAACAATAATTATTCTTAGTAAATAAAAGGAGAAGAATGTCTATTTGTGCATGTCTGTCTGCAGCTTAAGATATCACTAACCTCCGATAAAGTTTTGCTCTACAGTGAAGCTTCTCATAGGCCCAGGGAAGGTTTATAACTATTTTGTTGGAGAATACCATCACCAACTAAAGATAAATTACCTCTAGAAAAAATTACCCGCCTCCCCCCCCAAAAAAACATAACAAATGGACTGGCATTAAAAGTTGAGGATCGACTCCTCCCATCTCCTTTCAGTTTAAAATCCCCTAAAGGCCTCTAGGGGTGTAGCCGCTAGTCGAAATCTATAAAATATTTGTGACGTCTTCTTTATTACATGCAGGGGCAAGGGATCAGGATTCCTGCAAATAATATCACAAGCAATATTTTTTTCAACCAACATATCCACTTCCTGCCCTTTATCCTTTAGTTACAATAAAAATTAAGTTCTACCCCATTTAAATTTCAAGTTTTGATACACTTCCTAGATGCATGCAAGTAATGGTTATTTAGTGTATTTTAGAATTTAGTAAAGCATTGATAATAAACACCTTTTTCCGACTACCACAAATTTAGGGTATAGTCCCTTTTAAGGCAACGCCTCTTAAATAGCGTTTCGTCGTATTTTCAAGGTAGCTTTTCCCCAATTTCTAGGGCTTTAACCTTGCAAGACCAATTGCCTAACACTGCGGTGCAATCACCTAGCCCAACTTACCCTAAAATAACCTATCAAAAGCTGCTGTGAAAATACGACGAAACGCCAGTGAATAGGCGTTGCCACGAAAGAGACTATACCCCAAATTTAATCTACCAAGAAGTGTGTTACATAAATTTTACGGAGGATGGGGGAATAGTGGCAAAAAAAACGGTCCCAAAAAATATGAGATCTCCACATACCTTGTGGATGATATTCCTAAAAGTAATAAGTAGGGGGAGGGGGGGGGGGGAGGTATGTAAAACCAGTAAAGTTTGTTTTGATTTTAATGACATTTAAAATCTTTACTTTAATTCATTCTAAATTTTTAAACAGATTTGTCTACGAACACTGAGACACACAAATAAACATGGATAGAAACAACACATACACACACATACATACATACACAGTCACGCACACTCACACACACACAAGCATAGAGTAATTATTGATTTATCTGAAAACCATATTCCTAGCTGACTATTTAATATTGCCAAAGACAGTCAACTCTTTCAAAGTCTGAGATACGATCTTTGAAAATTTTAACATAGATTCTAGAAGGATATTTTTCTTTAAAAAGTTTAAAAAGTAACAGGATGGCTGGTCCCAAGAAGAGTTCCTGTAAAAAACGCAGTAGTGACAAACGCTGGTGTGTCTAAAAATAAAATATCAAGTTACATATTTCTGTACATGTTAGGTTAAAAGTTATGAATATACAAATAAGCCTCCCGCAGGGGTTAGTTATCCAAAAAACCTACAAAATGGTTATAAGATAGGTAAGGTTAGGTGAAATGTTCACTCCGACGTTTGTACACTCCGACGTTTGTCACTCCTGCGTTTGTACACTCTGACTTTTGTATCTCCTGCGTTTGTCCTAGAGCTCAAAGAAGGTTTATTACTAGTTTGGGGAAAGGTACCTTAATACTCCCAAGAGAAATCGGATTTGCAAAATTATATCTTATCAATGTTTTTATCTTTTCTTCTTAAAACTAGAAATATAATTAAATAATTAAATATAATTAATTGTATGTAGTCTTTTATGTTACAGAAAACACAACGATCCATAATCTAACGAAAGTACTAAAAAACTAAAAAAAAAACACTCACACAAATCGTACCTCTTTTTTAGTAACTGAACAAAATGTTTCAAAAATAAGCCATGTGACGTCATCAAAATTAGAGATTATCCATCTTATTTTTAGGGGTTTTCTTTCCCACTTCTCCTCTCATCTCCCTCATTTGTATGGCTTCACATGGCTGATTTTGAGACACTTTGTCCAGTTACCTTTTTTATAAGGGTAAAATATTTAATGATAAAACTTGAAATTGTATTTTATTTTTAGTCTATGACCTAAGAGCCAATCAGGTATTGGTAAAGTATTACTGTGTCTCCTGCTTACAAGGATAAAAGGATATGTCAATGAAATATAAATTGGAATGTGACCAACAAGAAATTTTGGTTTTAGTCCCTACAACCCCTCTGAAGGGGCGTTTCATCGTATTTTCACATTTGTTTTTCACCTATTTCTAGTCCCTGTGGTGTGGGTTGCTTTAATCCTGCGGGACCAATTGCATAACCCTGCGTGGCAAACACTGAACTTAACAAAGCCTTACCTACATAAGGTTCTGTGAAAATAAGACAAAACGCCTCTTAAGAGGCGTTGTCACGAAAGGGACTATAACCAAAATTTCGTGACTATACCCGAAATTTTATAAAATGTTGTTATGAATCTTAAGATAATAAGTAATAAGGCAATGGACGAGTTGATGTTCATCCCATTTTCCAATGATGATAAACAAAATTATTCTTTTGTAGATCATAAATCATAAGTTTGAACACTAACATGGTTGTAAAACTTTGGGTACCAGAGTAATTTATGCTCCAACGTTCTTTGAAATGTTGAGACAAAGTTTTTAGTTTTGCCTCCATTTCCAATCCATGAAACCATGGATTTTAAACAATATTTCGATATACATAAATTAAGCAGGTACAGTAACATGGATTCTGGGAAATAAATAAAATTATGATAATCGTATTTCTTACTTTACTGTAATTTAGTCAAAAACGGTTTGGCTAATCTCGAATAGATATATTTTTGATAACAAATCTGATCTGAAAAAAAGACAAGCAAATGCTCATTAATGTAAAATAAAAATTTCTTTGCTTTTAAAAATAAGAAACTTTCATTTGAAAAAAAATATTTTTGTGTATATTCTAGCTTATCTGAAACAATTATATCACCATCCTTCTAAATATAGCCAGGAAAAATAAGCTAACATCTGTTTGAGAAAAAAGCACAGAATTTTAGCCAGAAAAAAAAAATTGTTGTTCTCTCTCTCCTTCATTTATTGAAAACCCCAACCTGGTGTGAATTGTAAGCTACTGGGAAATATCTGTCAAATAAAATTCGCACATTTCCTCTGCACAAAATTGGTATCCAATCTTCATCAATTCTGCAATATAACACACTTTCTGACAGCAACCATTACATTAGTAATGGACTGTTCAATGTTTATCCCCCTTTCTCAATACTTGAAAAGTAAACTTGTTTTTATTGAGAGTTTGTTACCAACTCTAAACTTGTATAATAATTAATTAGGGATAATATATTAGGTAATTATGTACTTTCTATAATTAGGCCTATAAAAAGATGTTGGGGGATGTACAGACAACTTACATCCCCTGAACCCCCACCCCCCCCCCCCAAAAGGGAGGTGTCAAAAAATTTAAGGGGTTATCATTATTGCGTACCCCCTTGGCAATACTCTCTGCAAACCAGTGGAGAGAGGTTTATATCTGGTTAAATTTCAGCAAACATGGATAATTCCCATTTTCCTTCACTTACACACATACATATATCCAAAGATTTAGAGACACAATGAAAAAGGAAAAGAATGAAATATCAAAAATCATTATCAATTTTCAACTATAAAAGAATTTACTTTTAATGAAATGTATAGTTATCTAATATCCTAACATAAAAGTTACAAGTTGTCTAGCCTGACTGGACATCCAATAGATCCTAGGAAGGTTTTTTTTCAACTTTGAAGGGGGTTATTTTCATCCTGAGAGAACCTCTAAGACAACCCCTCCTCTTATTTTTGGAATAAACTGAGAGTAAGGCTGTTTTTTTCTTTTGACTTACACTGTTTGTCCTCTTACTTCCCTATCAGTTCTCCCCTTTAATTTCAATTAATTGAAAAATGTATGGGGGTGAAAGCACTAAAGTCACTAATTTTTTTAATGGATTTATATTGATCTTTTACCTCATCGTTAAAGTAATCTTTATGCAAGGTTTTAATTTGATAGAATATTCCTTAGATTTTTATTTGACATAGCCTCTTAAGAAAATATTCAACATTTTATAAATACGATATGAAATTAAGGCTGGCTTGTTGACTAGAAAATCCATGATGTAAGTAGTACTTGTATTTTTGTTACATGCAATTGTAAATGTAAACAGCACACTCATGCAGACACAATTATATATTCTTTACTTTTCCAGACATAGCACATTTAGGATGTGAATAAAAATATATTCATATAACAATGGAACAAAGAAAAATATTTTAAGAGTGAAATACTACATTTGTTTATAGCTCTGAACGCCTAACTTCTATGAACTTAATCTAGTAGGGGGATAAGGAAGTCCATAGCCTAAAAATCACAAAATGTATTGTAAATAAAGTTTCCTCTAAAAAAACAGCTTAAGAGATTTTTTGGTTGAATCAAGAAACCTTACTTCATTAGGAAATCCAAGTTGATTCACTACTAAGTTTTTTTGGGGGGTGAGGGGGGAGTTAACAATTTTTTCATAAGATCTACCATTGAAAATAACATAAAACCACCACAGACAAGCAGGTATATTATTTAAGAAACAAAAAATTGTTGGTTAGCAGTTTGTCATTTTTTTTGAGAAAGCGTAACAACCAATGAAGAAGCTATTAACATAAATTAATGTATCCATTCTTTATATAAAAAAATGGTCCAAAATAGATTATTTTTCTGCTGAAAACGTTTCAGAGTTAAATTATTTGATTGTTATATTCTCTTTTCTTGGCAGCGTAGGGTAATGAAATCAGCATATTTCACTCAGAAACAATGACTGTTATCCAGAGATTTTAAATTAAGAAATAAGACAGTTGACAATAAACTGATATTCATCCCAAATGATGATAAACAAAATTACTTCCTAGTAATGTGTGCTAGTTTGTGCCAACCCTTCATGATTCAGTAAAAGTACCCCAAGTTTTTGAGCCAGTAAATGAATTAACATGCCTATTAAAATTTGGCTACCATTATGATTTAAGACCTATTTTATTTCATTATTATCATTATTATTTCATCAATTTTCAAAAACACAGCACTTCTAAGTACGACAAGGCAAGACAAATTTTAGAAAATATTACAAAATTGAAATAATAAATATAGACTATGTGGATATTATGGCAGGGGGAATTTTTCTCAATTTAGTTTTCTACTGTAGTCCCATTTATTTGTCAGCACATTCATCCTGTAGGTGGGTAGGAAATGGGGAGTATCGTTATGTTAGACCGATGGAAGTACCATTTTATTAGAGTAGACATATATCCCAGTAATTATATATTGATTATTAATTTGTATCTAAATCTATCCATGTCCTAGAGTTTAGTAGACAATGCCTAATTTAAATTTTTATGTAATATTACATAAAAACTTGTATCTTTTAGAGACTCATAATGTAATGTAATATATTTGTATTTGTTAACAATAAAACCAGCTACTTGAATTGTTGGTAGTAACAGAAAATTTAATCCAGAAAGAATTGTTAAAAGTAAATCTTTTCTACATTAAGGACGTTCTTCAGCTCATTCGTAAATGATAGCTATGATTTATGAATTAAACATTAGTGCTTTTTAACTTTCCATATTTGATATCTGTAACAATTAAGTATGTATATTATGGTGGAAGCCTAGCAATTCTATAATAATAATAACCAGATAGTTCGTCCTACAATGTTAATCCTTTTAGATTTATTTCATGACTAGCAGTTACACCCCTAGAGGCCTCTAGTGGCACTTTAAATGTTTTTTTTAATGATATGTTACCTATCTATGTTGCTTTTAAGTCTCTACGATACCTATCTATATATGTATGTTGCTTTCAAGTCTCTATACGTAAAAAAAAAGATTTTTTTTTGTGATTTCTCTTGGGAGGGTGGTGGTACCCTCCCCCAAAATAGTTATAAACTATTTAAATCTGATGCAACATACAGTAATAATATATCGATTTCCCCACCAAAGAACATGATGTTACAAATTAAGTTGTTTTGAAAAGTTTTCTGATTCTCATTCCCAACAGGGCTTCTACAATCACCATCATATACACTCAACTTTTCTTCAGGCACAAGGGATGGTGCCATGGATCTTAAGGAATATGACAATGGCCCATTAATTTATGTACAGCCCCAATGATGATACATAAAATTATCCCTTCTATTAGTAGTTGAAACGTTTGGATACTAAACTTAATGAAACGACCAATCAAAATTCATAAAAAGTCCCTAGTTATTGAGCCAACGATTACGAAAACGTTACTATAAAATTTTAGGAACTAGGACTAGTGTAATAAACAGCCCAATGTCTCCTCTCTTTCTGGGTTAGGACTCAACCTGTGGTGCTCAGTTTTTTTTTTCAAAAGTATAATTGCAATTATTTAATTAGGTTAAGACTTCCAGCTGAATTTGCAATTAAAAAAGGTGATTTTCCTAAGGATTATGGGCAGCTGACAAGCTGTTGCCGAGCCCTGTTTCAATCCCTTTAGCACCAGAAAGAGTGAGTGACCCACCATTAATTTGTAGAAATTGTTAAATGTCTACCTTTACCCTGAGATTGTCTATAAAGTTTAAAAGCAATTCCTCATATATTTAGTTGCGAAGCTACTCTATAATTCACTTTGTATGTTCGTCAGTCCGTCCGTCCGTCCGTAACGCTATGGGGAGAAACGTGATTTTCTCGGTCCCTGTACAAGATAGACAGCTGCAATTTTTGGTAAAGATTTCTATGACATATGCCCATCTAATCTATACATTGTTTGGCCCATCTGTCTGTTATTTGGGGTGCTAGATCGATTTTCGTGATTTTCTCAATTCCTATTCAAGACAGTAGGCTGAAATTTTCAGAGATTAATTCATTTTACATTCTACATATTTTTACTAAGTTTTATTAAGATATGTTTATTAATTAAGGTGCTAGATCGATTCCTAGATTTTCAGGTATTCATGATTTAAAAAGTTACGTGATTTTAAAGACTTTTCCCTATTTCCCTATTTTACCAAGAGTAATGATTATTGTATGACGCTGATCTATAGTAAATTTTTTCCCGATATCCATTCAAAATTTTTGAGCTTCGCTAATTATGGATGTTGTCATCCTTGTTAGTATATAGGTCAATCAAGGTTAGAGAAGCGTCTGATGCAAAACTTAAATCAAAGATTCTTTGGTAAGATAATGATATTATTCCTAATCGTCCTAATATTCACCTCAAACCATTTTGTAAACAAATAGCTTGTTCTTAGGAATTCTCCTTTTGATTGAACATTTTGTCTTTTATGAATACAGGTATATATCGAGATCTTAAGAGCAATGTACTTTGTAAACTTGAACAGATGTTTAATCTCATGTTATAATGTTATGAATAAATTCTATTTGAATGCAAGATAAAATAAAATATATCAATGCTAGAAAACCTAGTTCTTAATAGTTATTTAACGCATCGTATTATAAACAGCTTTCCGTGGTTATTCAAATTATAAGATTAAAACAAGTTGTATTAGCTCCGAAGGGCCGAAGGCCCAGGCTTACAAAACTGGAATCAATTTCATAATTTTTATTTTAATTCTTCTGTTATACATTAATTTTCATTATGGTTGAGAACCGGCTCTAATCCAGCGGATATTAATCAGTTTCGAAGCCATAATGGAAATGATTTTAAACATTTCAAGTCAAAGATTTGAAGAAAAAAAATCTTAAAACAACTTTACTTTTTCTAAAATTTGAGCTTTGAATACAACCATTGAGACGTGTTAGTATTATAAAAGTTCTTTTCATAAAAGTTTACATATCATTTCAACTTTTCTTTTTCTCCCTTTCACTCTTTTCTTTCATAATTCAGAATATTCCTTTTTTCTGCTATTCGTTCAAGAAAAAGTAAACCCCAAAATTTTTATTTAATTTTGGCGCTTGTTCGTCTGTCTGTAACAGATAACTGATTACAAAATCAAACTGTTCGATAATCTGTTTTCTTTCCCCCTCCTCATCCCTCATTTTTATGACGTCAGATTTTTTTGAGCGACTTTCTTCACGTACCGTAATTTACGTGAAGAAAGTCGCTCAAAAAATCAGCATGTGACGTCATAAAAATGAGGGATTATCCATCTCTTTTTTAGGGATTTTCTTCCCCCACTCATCCTCTCCTCACCCTTTATTTTTATAACGTCAGTTTTTTTGAGCGACTTTCTTCACGTGATTACGCAATAAATCTGTATTACGAGTTTTAATTTTTCTTTACAGGTTGAAATTTGCAAACCTTTGGTTAAAATGTTCTCTTAAGTAATAAAATTCTTGATAATCACATCATAAATAACTTCTCCAAGCTGTTCAATGTGGTGTTATAATTGTTAGATAATTTGTCATAAAACTTGACTCTAGCAGTAGCCTGCTCCCTTGTAAGTCTACAATAAATCTTTCTAAAGAATATAAATTCAGCTTAATATTTCAGATAAAAATAAAAATGTTAAAGTCAGATAATTCAACATTGAATTAAAAAGTAAAAAAATAAATGGCTGGAAAAATGGTGGGACCAAAAGGGTTTAATTAATTTTAAAGTACTTAATTGTGCAAAAAAAAATATAATACATTTTGATTCTATAATGACTGTTAGATGCCAAAGGGAAAACTTTAGAAGTAAAAAGAATTATTAAGTAATCAACTAAACTAATTTGGTACTAAATTAGGAGTGGTTTTATGCATTTCTATCTATAGATCTAAATTTTGATACTTTATTAGGCTAATTTTACGGTCTTCTCTTTGAATACAGAGCCCCTAGATGCTATGGGCGCAGATGCTAGTATCAAACAAAAGATTGAGCATACAGGCCGAAAAGATTGAATAAAAGGATCTAAAGGGATAAGAAAATGGCCGATAAATTGATTTATGTCCCCTATGATGATACAAAAAATGACTTCTTCTGTACATTAAATTAGTGGTTAAAACGTTTGAACACTCAACTCAATGCAGCGACCAATCAAAATTTAAAAAGTCCCCAAATTGGATAATCCAACGAATTAGTAAATGTTATTATAAAACTTTGGGGACTAGTGTAATAAACAACCCAATGTTCCCTCTCTCTCTCGGTTTCCTGTTCAAACTAAAGTATAAAACCATATGTAAATTAAACATGTGTGCTGTGTTTCTAAGCAAACAAAGAACGTGTCCTAATTTTTGTTACTTTGTTTTAACCCATTCGTGACGAGCGCCCAAAGTTTAAAGTTTTGATTCAACGTGGTTCAACAAAATAGATTTTTCCAATAATTACTCAACATAATTCAAAAAGTAAGATGTCAAATTAAAGATCTTACTATTTTTGTTCATAATGGCAATTTTCTTCTTTATTGTTGTTGTGTTTTAGTACCTTAAACCAACTTTTAAAAAAAACTTCAATTACTTCAAAAATAAGAGGTCTACAAAAAAACCGATTGCATATCTAAATTATATGGATCATTTTACTTATACTATTTAATAACAAATCACAAAAGTTAGGACACGTTCTTTAACAAATTTTTCTCAAACATATAAAATTAATCTGTAAAGTTTTAATAACGCTTATTAACAACTTTTACATTATATTTACATTTCTCACTCTAAAAAAAGGAAAAAAGCACTTAAAATTAACCAACAATGACTATTTCTTATTTTTTTTTCTATTTTAATATAGGAATAAAAAATATATAAGGAAAACAAGTAGCTGTTTATAGTGCCCTAGCAAAATATATATAGATGTTACCAATTTTGACGTGCCTATTCTATTGACGTCATTAAATATCCTATACCCTATCTCTTATCTAAGGGGTTTCTTTCCCCCTTCCCTTTCTCTTTCCCTCTACTATGACGTCAATAGAACGCGTAAGCTAAACGCAGTGACATCTATTCCTATTTGCTATGGCACTAAAGACAGCTACAAAAAGGGCGTTGCTACAAAAGACCAACTCTTCAAAAGACCAACGCCTACAAAAGACCAACTCTACAAAAGACCAACGCCTACAAAAGACCAACACTACAAAAGACCAACGCCTACAAAAGACCAACGCCTACAAAAAATCGTAGAGCTGGAAGGTCTATAGCTGCAAATTGTGTACCTGACCTGCCTAGCCGCGGGCACTCGGCCCCCTAGCCTATAACCTATACTAACTTAACCTATGTTAGCCCCAGGACATTTATTTAAGAAAAATATCCTCAACTGTTAATACATAGGTGATTTAGAATTTCGTGGATTTTACAAAAAGTTGTTGGTAGATTTTTACAATTTTTATCATTGTTTTTACAATTTTTAATATTGTTTTTTCAATTTTTATGTTAGGTTAGGTTATAGGCTAGGGGGCCGAGCGCCCGCGGCTAGGCAGGCCAGGGGGCTTAGCGCTGCGGCCATGACCTTTATTTGATGTTTATATAACAATATATATTTGTTGGTCTTTTGTAGGCATTGGTCTTTTGTAGGCGTTGGTCTTTTGTAGTGTTGGTCTTTTGTAGGCGTTGGTCTTTTGTAGAGTTGGTCTTTTGTAGGCGTTAGTCTACAAACGCCACAAAAAGCAATTTTTTTACAGTGCAGTTTACAAAAGTTACAAATTAAGATTAAAAACAAGCTTGACAACATTCATTATAAGGAGCTAGATAGCTAAAACATATCATTCTATAATTTAAAGTAGTAAAGATATTGTTTGTAGCTTGATATTGTGATAAATATTAAGTTCTTCATTTTTAGAGAAGCTTTACATTGGTCCTAGGGTGGTTTTTGGCCATTTTAATTTTGAAAATTAAACTTAAGTTGGTTTAAGGTTTTTTTTGCACTACCTGTCCCTACAGAATAAAAAGCCTCTAGATGATAGGGGCGCAACCGCTGGTATTATATAAAATATTCAGCTACTTTGATAATTACTTTCATGTAGATTAACAAGTGCTTCCATTTATAATGTCTAAGGACCTTAACTGCTTTATATACGACTAGCGGTTACGCTCCAAGAAGCCTTTTGTTTCTTTTAGGGAAGTACTCACTTCCAAAATAGTTATAAAACTTCTAAGGACCTATGCTAAATTAAAATGTAAAAGAGAACTATATCGGTTCAGCAGTTAGCAAGATCATACGTACTTTTATATCAAACTTTAGTTTTTATTCCGTGTATAAATGCGTACTTATTTTATAAAACCGTTATGTCTGTGTTAGAGCCCGTTTTGCCAGTATTTTCTAGAAGAACATGTTATAAATATAATTGCTTCAAATTAGAGCAAGTTTAAGCAGTTACAAAAGCTGAAGGACAAGAAAACCCTAGCCTCAGTAACTTACAAGGGACTACTGACAACAAACAATCAATCTCGCCCTTGTTCACAGGAAATATTTTTGACTTTAACACAACATTTGATAACACGACACCCAGGGCAGGATATACAGTGTGTTTTTATTTAATTGATCAATTAATTTATTTATCCCATTTACCATTGACAAAAGTTAACAATCTATATCTCATTTGATTTATACAATTCGAACTGCGCGGCTTGTGTTATTATTAGAAAAATGTTATGCATACCGTTAGAACCGTCAAAAGAACTATTTTTTAATTATATAAAAACCATTCCTGTGCTACGTATAGTTAAGGATCTACTTGGTAAAATGGTCCAACTAACTTAAAACTGTTCAACCTTTCTCACAGGAATAAGAGTTAAGACTCTAGGGGGCTAGGTGTCGCTTCGGGTACTAGGTAACTAGACCTCTCTCCACGCACCTTGAAACATACATACAATACTTATGATTGCGGTGTAAAGCGTCCATTCACCCGTCAGACAACCAACTCTCTGAGATGCACGACCTTTGTCTGAGAAGTCCCAACTGTGCATGGTAGCGAGTTGCGCCTGTTTTGGGCCAAGGCATTCCCCCCACTCTAACTATTTACGTCGCGCATTTGACATAGTAGCAGTGGGAACCATTTTTAACGTCTTTAGTTATGACGCGGTGTCGGGCCGAGATTCGACCCTATCACCTTCCCGACGACGAGCGGATGCGCTACGTGTTGAGCCACGGTCGCGGGTTTTCTCACAGGAATACAGTAAGAGCTAAAAGAGGAAGAACTAAATCAAAACATCTTTTGAATAAAATGGAAACGTTATATTCTACATTTGTCAACACATTTTAGAATTGTTTAGTTTTCCAGACCTTGGTTAATGACGCAGCCTATTATGTAAATAACTAGCGGTTTCGCCCCTAGCCTCTAGGGGCTTTGCCCTAAGAGGTATAATTACATCTTCTAATACCGACCCAGCCGAAGAAAATTCGAATAGATCGCAAATTTTCGTGAATAAATTGCGAATTTGCAAAATTTGTAAAAATTCGTAAAAAAATAGTCATAGCCTTTGGCCCCTCGGGACCGACAAACAGAAAATTAAAGCACTCTTATTTATTTTTCTATTCGCTGATAATTTTCTAAAATACCATATGATTAATACAATTTTCGTTTTTATAAATCTAGTAAATATGTGACTTACAATTAAACTGAAAGTGCTATACAAAGACCACAAAAACTTTAGTCAAGTACATTAGTATTTTAGACTAATTTTCGTCAATCTATTTTTTCTTATAGTTCGAAAGAAAATCAAATCCGTTAGTGGATAGTGTAATAGTTGCCATATAATTGTGACTGAATAATAACTGTAAAACTACAGAATAAATGATCCCTAGAAACCGCAGCTAGCTGGTGTGTATAAAGTTAAAGATTTACCTAAAGTTTATTTAGTTCTAAAACAGTATGGCACACCACTATGTCTAGAATGTGTCCACAAAACAACAGAAAAAAACTTGTTCTGATTCATGAATGAAGAATAAATGATTCTTTTTTAAATTGTCCGCAAAATCTTATTCTGTGCCTTTTAATTTTGTAATCGTTTATAATCGTTTATAAAACCAGAAGAAAATATTTATTCAGGTTCATTTGTATGCTTTAGAGGAAGGGGAATATGTTTGCATATCTATAATACAAAGTAGAATGATGTCTGTCTGTCCGTCTGTCCGTCTGTCCGTCTGTCTGTCCGTCTGAAGCTTAAGATCTCAGTAACCACTGAACCGATTGGGTTCTACTCTTCAGGGAATATACCTACTGGTCCTGTGATGGTTTTAAGCTATTTTCTTGGGGGGTGGGACACCCCCAACCCCCCCAAAAAATGAAAAATAACCCCCCCCCAAAAAAAAATAATTTTTTTTTTACTTTTTCTTTTTAAATCTAAAGTACGAAAAATTAGGTTGATCAAACCTCTTGGGGAAAAGCCCCTAGAGGCTAGGGGCGAAGCCGCTAGTAACTTTACAAAGTGTCTCAAAAATCAGCCATGTGACGTATTAAAACTGAAGGATTATCCATCTCTTTTTTAGGTTTTTTTTCCACTTCTCCTCTCATCTTCCTCATTTTTTATGGCTGATTTTGAGACACTTTGTATCCTAACATAACATGAAGCAGAGAGGGTATGTGGAATAAGCTATAAAAATTGGAAAAAATTTTAATGAATATAATAAATTTGAAATCTGCATAAAATTTTAAGGAATTTTTATAAAATTCGTTTTTTGTATAATTCTTTATCTATAAGCGCAAATACAAATTAAGTTAAATAATTTTGACATCTGTGATTGGTGGATTGAAAACTATCTGCACCCTGATTGGAGAAGCTTAAGTGACGTACATCATTCAACCAATTAGAGCGCAGGTAGTTTCCAATTCACCTATCCTATTGGTCAAAATTTATTAACTTAAATTGGATTTGCGCTTTTAAATAATGAATTATATAAAAAACGAATTTTATAAAAAATCCTTAAAATTTTATGCAGATTTCAAATCTATTATATTCATTAAAATTCTTTCCAATTTTTATAGCTTAATGTGGAAGATGTTGAAAAAAAAATTATTATTAACCCTTAACAGTCGGGCCGAATTAGTATTTTGGTAAGATAAAATGCTATGTTTAAGTCAAAAAATAGTTTTGCTCTTTACCTGGAAAAACCTGTTAGGTTTGCTGGCATCCTGTGCCCGCCAGGATGGAGATATTCAAAATTTCAAACTTTTTGTTATGTGTTATATCCATATTTAAAAAGTCACTCAGTTATAGCCAACTATCACACACAGAAAATGAGATAGAAAAACCCGGAGGGGGGGGGGGGAAGGGCGTTCTACAATGGCCCCTACTGTAAAGGATTAATTGTCATTCTTTACCCTTTTTCAAACCTCCATAGCAAAACTTTGTGCATGTTTGTGAAAAGAAGTCCTAATATAAGAATTATTTAAAACAATGATTTTCAAGATATTGTAAACACACCTTTATTCCAACCCACACTTCTTATACATTAAACTTACAGGGAATTTATTGGAGTACGATTACATTTGGCTTGTTAACATTCATGTTTTTACCAAACAATTTATTTAAAATGCAAAGTATAACTATGTATGTTAGTTTGTCTGTCTTTTAGTATATATTTTATTATAGTAATTATATATGATTAAAAGGATGGTTTATAACAAATTACCAAGGAACTATCAGCTTGATAGTTGCAGACAACTAACCCTTTAATTGTACAACCTTTGTCTTAAAAGTATTTATCGTGCATTTTAGCATTTATTTTAAGCCAAGGTATTCCATTCTACTCTTATTAATTTTAATGTCATCTGAAGATAAAAAAAATATTTCTAATTAAATGTGTTTTTATTTTCTGGTCTGTTGAATGGTGTTTGCCTATTGTATTCAGAAATAAACTTTTTAACCTATTTATTTTAGATTTATTTAGTTTTTTGGTTACTAGCGGCGTCGCCCCTAGCATCTAGGGACTCTGCCCCAAGAGGTAATTTAAAATAATTTTGGGAAAGGGGGTGTGTGGGAAATTTTCAGTTTTGGGGGGGTTGGGGGTGTCCCATCTCCCAAAAAAATAGCTTAAAACCACCACAGGACTTATAGGTATATACCCTGAAGAGTACAATCCGATCGGTTTAGTGGTTACTGAGATCTTAAGCTTCAGACGGACAGTATAGATATGTTATTCCTGACACTTGACGTTCTTTGACAGACAATCAGACAGACAAACAGACAAACAATCAAACAGACAAACGGAAAAGTGTATAAATGTCATTATATCTAATGTAACCTTCCCTCACTTTCTTATAATTGATGAAAATTAGTAAGATTTTGAATACATCCATTAATTTACACAAACTCTTACACAAACTTATTTTAACTTATTTATTTAGGTCACTGTGATCATGTTACTAGTACTGCTACTCTAGAATTAGAATATATCCTAGTTTAAAAGCAAAGCTTTTCTATAATTAAGGTCCGTACGTCCGTTACAGTTAGCTCTTATCGTTAATTTAAACAGGTTAGAATTGTCCTATCGATTTCAAACTTTGCATGTTAATTCCCATAACAACTAGGTACAATTTAGAAAGCGCAGCAACTCTATAATCGTTACCAAAAAGTCCATTTAAAATATGTTGATTTTTTACTTTTTTCACAATAAATTTTTGTATGTTAAAATTATCCGATTCATTTGTCAGTTTACCGGTTCTACTTTACAATAAAATATATAATCATTATTTTTCCAGGTATTATTTACGAAAAACTGATTATATATTTTGTAAATATTCATGTGCTCACTGAAAATATGATGTACAATACATATTATTAAATCTGTCTTTCTGTCTGTTTGCTCTCTGTTAAATTCAATAAAGCTTACTTTTATAAAGTGTGGTAAACAATATGTTTTTATAAAAATGTAACAGGATTTCAGAGTCTGTGTGTTTGTCTGGACCGCTACACAGTGTTGCGGAGCCGGAGCCGGGAGCCGTGGAGCCGCCATATTTGCTGGAGCCGGAGCCGTAATTTTCGATAAAAACGGCTCCAAAATATATAAATAAAGAGATTTTTTATAAATTGTAATTTGGTAACTCTGTTTTGTCATGTGCAAATGCACTTTTTAAGTTTTTCAAGTCCGTTTTTATCAAAACTTTATCTTTTAAAATCTTCAAAAGTCAAAAATACACGTGGGGAAAAAATATGTCGAGTTTTTCTTGATTTTAGGTCGGAGCCGGAGCTGCAACAAAATCAAACGGCTCGCAATGCTGCCGCTACAATAAAGCTTCTCAAAAGTCCTGGGAAGGTTTAATACTATTTTGAGGGAGGGTACCATTACCCAACCAAAAAAGGCATCAACCCCCCCCTCAATTAAAAAAAATTATAAACACCTTGAATTTAACAAAGCGTTTGAAAGTATCTTTCACAAGGTCGGAGGTTCACTGTTCCAGTACATTGAATGAAGAAGATGATTAAAGTCTCTCCACAGATTATGACGTCATAGGATAGAATAGCAAATGAGAGGCCGGATATGTAATTGACTAATAGTAAAATTTATGCTGGCCTCTCATTGGTTATTCTATCGTATTACATCATGATCTGTGGAGGGACTTAAGCAATCTTCTTGAATGAAGTTCTCCGCCAAAGACGTCCAAGGGGGGGATGATTAAAGTGGGGATTACTCCCCCCCCCCCCATTTAAAATTTACCCATACCTTGGTGGTGCCGTAGGCACCCCCAACAATTTTTTTTTTTTTTTTTTGGGGGGGGGTAAATACATATAACATAAGATAATAAAATAGTATATTTACAAGCCCAAGTAACCAGTTTATAAATTTCTTTCTGTTGTCCATTTTTTTATACTTTTCTCTCTTTTTAAAAAGGGATTTATAGAATAATTATCATAAAAGATAATATTGGGTTGATATTAATTGGACACACAGAAAACTGTCCCGAATTAGTATTAATTTTGAGGAACAAGACTACAGTTACGTCATATTTTTCTTTCCCGAAAAAAGGAAGGGGGAAAGAAAAAAAAGGGAAGGGGGAAGAAAAAAGAGATGGGAGAAAAGGGGGTTTTCCCCATCTCTTTTGAAGAGATTTTCTTCCCCCCTTCCCTTTTTCGGGAAAGAAAAATATGACGTCATTGGAGTCTTGTTCCTCAAAATTAATACAAATTCGGGACAGTTTTCTGTGTGTCTATTAATTGTATTTCAAAGAAAGAAAATTACAATCAGCTAAAACACCAAACTATTGTTAAGCAAATCTCTTCTACTTACGTTTTTTCATACCATAATGAATACTATCACAATGCTAGTTTAGATATGTTATGAAGATGATTAAAGTTTCTCCACAGATTATGACGTCATACGATAGAATAGCCAATTAGAGGCCAGTATAGACTGTAATTGACCAATGGTAAAATTTAGGCTGGCCTCTCATTGGTTATTTAATCTTTAGAGGGACTGTAATCATCTGCATATGTTATAATTGTTCTAAAGAGTTTAAACTTTGATTTTTCTTATTTTATATAGGATATTTGAAGATACAATAAATCTTTTAGATCATGGAAAGAAAACGAAGTAGAGGGTTTTGTCGTCAATTTCATAGTATTTTTTTTCTATTTCTAGCTCCTGTGGGTGGCTCTAATCCTGCGGTTAAGCATTAATATTTCAGTTCAGGCGCGTCTCTCTTTTGGACTTTGTAGTCCCGAGAATACGGCCACCCTGTTCCTCCATGATGTCCTGTCCTTGGCCTGTTTTTCAGCTTCTCCCCATGTTAATTCTAAATTAAAGAGGTCCTTTTCAGTGCTCCGCCTCCAGGTCACTTTTGGTTGTCCCCGTTTACGTTTACCAGTGGTGGGGTTCCATTTTAAGCACATTTTTGGAAACCTGTTTTGTTCCATTCTGAGCACATGTCCTAGCCACCTTAGTCTTTTATATTTCACTTCTGCTTCAATACTATTGCACTTGGTCTTAGCACACAGCTCAATGTTTAATATTTTGTTTGGCCAGAATATTTTGCAAATTCTTCTAAGGCAGCTATTGTGAAATGCATTAAGTTGATTTGTTTCAGTTTTCACAGTTCTCCAGCATTCAGCTCCATAAAGAAGAACTGATTTCACATTACTGTTGTAAAGTCTGATTTTTGTTTTCAGAGCAAGTTTCTTTGAATTCCAAACATTGTGTAGACTGTTGAAAGCAACCCTAGCCTTATCAATCCTAGTTTTAATATCAGCTTTTGAGCCATTTTCACTGCTGATAACACTCCCCAGATAGGTGAATTTGTTGCTTTGTTTCAATTGTTCACCATTTATTGTTATTGTTTTATCATGGTTTGTAGGTGTATTCATAATTTCGGTCTTCTTGACATTAACAAAGAGCCCGACTTGTCCTGCATATTTGACTAGTCTATCTGTCTTAGCTTGTAGATGTTTGATTGTTTCTGAAATCAGTGCCAGGTCATCAGCAAAGTCCAGATCTTCTATGTTTTCTAGTATGCCCAGCTGGAGACCACGTTTTTTGTCCTCTGTGGTTTTCTTCATCACCCAGTCAATGACCAATATAAATAGAATAGGTGATAAAATGCATCACTGTCTAACTCCAGTGCTTATTTTAAAAAAATCAGATGTCTTATTGTTTCCAACTGAAACACAGGCTTGGAAGTTGTCATAAAATTTAGTTATCATAATTATCATCTTTTCAGGTATACCATAAATTCTTAGTATTTTCCAAAGTGTTTGTCTATGTATGGAGTCAAAGGCCTTAGAGAAATCAACAAAATTTACATGGAGTGGCTTGTAAAATTCAACACATTGTTCAATAACTGTCCTAAGGGTGAAAATTTGATCAACACAGCCCCTTCCAGCACGGAATCCAGCTTGTTCTTCTCTTAGTTTATTGTCAATTTTCTCATCAATTCTGTTTAAAATAACTTTACATAGGACCTTGCTTGGGATAGAAAGCAGCATAATTGCTCTCCAATTATCACAATTGTTTAAATCTCCCTTCTTAGGTAGTTTAATGATTATTCCTTTAGACCAGTCAGTTGGTATCTTTTCTTGCCTCCAAATTTGATCAAAGAGATTAGTCAGAGTCCTAGCAGAAAGATCTATGTCTGCCTTAAGCATTTCGGCAGTTATCAAGTCAGGTCCAGGTGCTTTGTCATTCTTTAGACTATGTATAGCAGCTTTAACTTCTTGAATAGTTGGTGGTCTTGTGTCTATGTCTATTTCATGTCCTGGTTCTGGTTCAGCAGTAATTTCAGATTCAGGTCTGTTCAACACTTCTTCAAAATGCGATTTCCACCTTTCAGCAACTTCTTTTTCTGTAGTGAGTAATTTACCATCTTTAGTCTTGATAGTTTCACCACTCTATTTGTTATATTTACCACTTAATTGCTTGGTTATGTTGTATACTGTTTTCATGTTACCGAAGTCAGCTGCTCTTTGGGCCTTTTCAGCCATATTGTCAATGTAATCTCTCTTGTCTTTCCTTGTGCGCTTTTTGACTTCTTTGTCTTTAGCAGTATATTCAGCTCTTAATTTGCCCATGTCAGCCAAATGTTGCGCATTATGAATTATGTTTTTAAGCTTCTTTCTCTCTTCTATTTTGTTCCATGTTTCTTCAGAGATCCAGTCCTTTTTCTCTGGTTTCTTGTGTCCTAGGATTTCCTTAGCAGTAGATTGAAAGTTTTCTTTAATTGAAGTCCATGTGATCTCAGTCTCGTCATTTAGGTCCTCTAATACTTGAAATCTATTTCTGAGTTTTAAGACAAATTCATTCTTTATCACTGGGTCCTTTAATCTTGAAGAATCATATTGTCTACCAATCTCACTATTTTTATCATGGCCATTACGCTTCTGTTTTAATTTAATCTTACTGACAACTAGTTCATGGTCACTGAATATGTCGGCTCCTCTGTAGCTCCTACAGTCTTGCATTGACTTGACCCATTTTCTATTGATCATAATGTGGTCAATCATGTTTCTTGTTTGTCCATCAGGTGTTGTCCAGGTATATTTGTGAATGTTTTTGTGTTGGAATAATGTACCTCCTACAACCATATCATTATTTTAACAGAATTCAAGTAAATGTTCTCCATTTTCATTTCTTGTACCTATGCCAAAGTGTCCCATTGCATTCTCCACTCAAGTCCTGTCAGTTCCTACTTTAGCATTCATATCTCCAAGAACTAGACACATGTCATGTTTAGGTACTGAGTTTCTGATTGATTGCAGTTGATCATAAAACTCTTGCTTTACTTCTTCACTTTTGTCATTTGTTGGGGCATAGCATTGGATAAGGGTCAACTTGCAGTGCCTTGATTGGAATCTAGCCTTAATTATTCTGTCTGATATAGGTTTCCAGTCTAATAGTGAATTGACATGTCGTTTTTGAATAATTATAGCAACACCATACATATGTTGACTTTCATGACCGGAATAAAGTATTAGGTGGCCATCTTTGGTTGTGGTTTGTCCTTGTCCTGTCCATCTACATTCTGCAATTCCAAGTATTCCGATATTGTAACTTGTCATTTCTTTAACTACTTGGGCTGTTTTAGTTGACTCATACATTGTTCTAACATTCCAGGTTCCTATCTTACAGCTTTCCTTAGAACTTATTGGTCCTGTCATCAAGTTGATAGCTTCCTTTTGGATTTCACCATCATCTTTCATATTCTCAGTAAACTGAGCATCAGTTCCAACAGTTCTTGTTTCATGCACACCTCTGGCTGTGTTAAAGCCATAAGTGTTTGAGGTTTTGTGGGTGGTTTCTGTAACTGTGGGGATTTTTACAGGTAGGATAGTTAGTCCTACACAAACCTTTCATATCCCTTTAATATTTACCTAACCTAAAATAACCTATAAAAGTTGACAAAACCCGCTACTTCGTTTTCTTTCCACGATTCAATGTTTTATTACAAATTTTGACAAATAAGTTGAAGGCAAAATTATTTTCCTTAGGTGCTTTATATCTTTTTGATTATTCTCCCCTTCTTGCGGTTTTAATTCAATTCGTTAAGTGGAAATTAATTAAACTCAAAGATTACTATAGATGTATTGCCAGGTAGTTTATCAAACCAAACCCTAATTATATCCTTGTAATAAAGTAACAGGATATTTGTCTGTGTGTCTGTTTTTTTTTGTACCGAAGAGTCTCGCTAACCCTGAAAGCATTATCTTGATTTGTGTCGATGACCTTGCATCAACTAAATGAAGTATTTATTGACTTATTATCGACATTGGGTGAAGAATATGTATGGATATTAAGACAGGGGAAAAATTGTCAATTAATCAACAGTTTTGGTTTGCTTTCTAAAACTTTCTATGCCTTAAGATTCTTATTGATATTTCCATGAAAAGCAATTATAATGAAATCACAGCGGAATAAAACCTTTTAAGCCTTTTAATTTACTGTAACACAGAACATTTCATTATTGTTTTAGAACCCGCACTAAATTCTATTTGATGTTTCCAAGTCTGTGTTTTAATTGCAGAAAAATTTCTTTCCCAGTAATTGTTGTGTTGGTTTCCAACCATTGGAAATTTGTATAAAATTTAATATTTAACTATAGTACGCTTGAAATTCTTTTGAATTAGAAAGTCTTCTCTTGAAAACATAGATGGCAGCAACTTAATGGTTTAGTTAGGGACATTTTTAGGATCAATTCCTGTTAGAAAGGTGGATATAACTTCCCCAAAATAGTCATAAACCATCTCTGGAACTATGAGAAACTTCGTTGCTAAGGAGAACCATATTAGTTTGACGGTTAGTAAGTTCTTCTCTACAGAAACATACACACACACACACAGATTCGGATCCTGTTACTTTTATATAAGGATATGGAAATGTAATTAAAAAGTACATTTAATCATATGTAAATTTTCCCCGATTTGATCCTAAAAATGTAAAACAGTCCTTAAACATTATTCTGTATTTTTTTCTCAATTTTGCAACAAATTTACATACAATTTTGTTTCGACATATACATTTATGCTCTACAAGTGTTAATGTCCACCGTTTCAGATCTTCGCTGTTATTAATGTTGTCATCCTTGATTTAATATATTCTCGTAGATATATGAGATAAAATTCTAGGTAAATTTAATTGTAAACCAACTATTCCCAGGAAACATTCGTTGGAGCTACTTTTAATTAGGGTTTTACCGGATATCCAGCCCTATACCGGATATTGAAACTATCCGGATATCCGGCAATATTTTCTTTAATATTATACTACAAATATCTCTTTTTTATACTTTAAATGGCTGTAATTTTCCTATTTTGGAAGCTTGTGAAAGAATTTTTTCAGAAAATATTTATTTATATGAAATTTTTATATAAGGATCTAAAAACATGATTTTTGGCGGAGGCAGCCACAGACGGCAGTCGGCAGCTAAACGGCACCCGATTTTTAAAAAGAATTTTTGTTTGAAACTTCAATATCTTGTTATCCGGCTGGATATCCGGTAATTTGCTTGATATATGGCGTTGGCCGGATACTGGTTATATGGAAATCAGCCGGATATCCGGCCTAACCCTACTTTTAATATATTAATATTATGTAACAGAAACCGAAATAATCACATCCAAAAGTTGGAAAATAAGTAAAATACAAGGCTGGAGCAGCATTTCTAGTTTGTGACCGCAGCAAACGGCTCATTTTGTGTTAAAATAAACGTACTATAGCCTCGGATAGCATTTGAGGACGGGATACACCATGAGATCTTATTTTTAGTGAAGTTCTGAACCAAACCTATCTTAATGATTAGCATGTTTAAAGAGTCAACCATCCATTAGATTGCACGACCCTTGTCTGGAAGTCCTAACTGTGCATTGTAAGGAGTTGCGCCTTTCTAGGGCCAAGGTATTTTTCCTACTCTAACTATTTTTGTCGCTGACCTGGCATAGCAGCAGTAGGAACCACCTATGTTGTTATGCCGGGCCGAGATTTGAACCTATCAGCTTCCCAACAAATGCAGATCTTCTTGTTTTTTTGCCTTAACAATAAACTTTTTTTTATAAACTTTATTCAATTTTAAAAGATTAGTTTACTTTACCCTTAGCTTACTTTAAAAGTTACTTTACATATTCTAAAAAATCAAATTAGGTACTAATTTTTAAATCCATTTGTAAAAGATTAACATTATACAAGATTTTAAGAAAATTTAGAAAGCACGGAACCCGCCTTTATGGACTCTGCTCGTTGGTTCTTTCATAGTTCCGTCATTAAGAAAGAACCTGTAATCAGATGAAAAGGTTGTCTCTCTGTCTGTTTCTTTATACTGATCTCTATAACTGCTTGACTGATCTTTTACAGTAATTTTTTTTTTTAACTATGGCGGCTCCTTTATTTTTGAAAGTGCCCTAAAAGGCATCAATGGGTATATCCGTTTGTCCTTATATAAAAAAGGTAGAATCTCTATATATGTGTCTGTCTGTTTGTTCCATGAATGAAGTCTATTTTGGAAGAGGGTACCAGGCCTCAGAAAGTAATCGCCCAGGATCCTGGACTGGCCAGCACCTACCACACCCAAGGACCTGTTAGCCCTCCTGGGCTTTTTTTTGATATCACCAAGCCTTTATACCAGTGTACAGTGACCTAACCTGGGAGATGAACAGGCAAAAGAGCGCCAAGGAGCTGGCCTGGACTCCAGAGATGGATGCACAACTGACCCAACTGAAGGACCACCACGCTTTCACTTGCCTATGGTGTTCCAGGATAATTACCCCTAAATCAAAACTAAATTCTAGGAACAGCCCTAATATCTATAATACAAAGTAGCTTGATGTCTGTCTGTCCGTCCGTCTGTCCCTTAAGATCTCGGTAACCACTGAACCGATCGGATTTTACTCTTCAGGGAATATACCTACTGGTCCTGTGGTGGTTTTAGGCTTATTTCTTGGGGCATGGGACAAACCACCCCCCCCCCCCCAACAAAAAATTCCCCCTCAATTTTTTTTTCTTTTGATGATGCAGATGATAAAGATAAAGATGCACCAAATGTACTACATTTTTTTTAATTACCTCTTGGGGCAAAGCCCCTAGAGGCTAGAGGCGAAGCCGCTAGTATAGTATAAAGTATTAGGTTTTTTTGCCTGAATCTCAATTGCTTGTTCGAATTACAGGAAAGCATTACATTTGTCTTGTGGTGGTTTTATGCTATTTTTCTGTTGAAACTTCTCTTATCTAAAGGTTACAGTCAAAGCAATTAGCATTGCAATGTAGAACTACGAATATAATGTTTAATTACTGAAGACTATTTTAGGCATAGTCATATTTTTACAGTAGCTTTTCCCCTATTTTTAGCCACTGTAGGGGGGCTCTAACCCTACTGGGCAATCACCTAACCTTAGCTAAAATAACCTATACAAAGCTACTGTGAAAACACAACGAAACGCCCCTTAACACAAAAGGGAATATACCCCTATTTTCGATTGCTAGCCGAATACTTAGATAACATAGGTCTCAAATTCATAAAAAAGCTTTCTAAAATGTAAAATCTGTTATAGAACAACTATAATGAATCAGGAAAAGGTAACAAGATTCAACCATTTAAATTATCTGTACAGTGGGGCAAAAACAGGAATAAAGTATGATTTCGCCTGATAAAATCACACTTACTTATAGAACAAGTATGACAACAACCATAAAAGCGAAGATTAACAGAGTGTTTGAACTGAATATACAAAATATAAATATTTAAGTTTTGACAAAATTATGCGTAAATTTGTTGCAAAACTTTTAAAATACAAATACTGTTCAATTCAAGGACAACCGGCATTTTAGGACTTGATTATAAAGATTCTTCGCTTGTAATATTGTACCATATTGTAATAGAAATGAGTACTCCAAAAATCAGGTCAATTGGAAGATTATATCACATAAAAAATTTATATTAAAAAAGTTAAAAATCAACATGTTTAAAATAGACGTAAGGACATTCTGGTAACTATTATAGAGTTACTATGCTTTCTAAATCGTACCTAACTACTAGAGGAATCATCATGCTATGAAATCGATAGGACATTTCCAACATGCCTAAATTAACAAAAAAAGCTATCCGTTACGGACGCCCATTTAAAACATGCTGATGTTTTACTTTTTTGACAAAAAATTCTGTATGTTAAAATTATCGGATTTTTGAATACTGATTCCTAATACTACAAGGTACAATCTTATAAACGAAGAATTTCTATAATTGAGTTCTAACTTTGTAAGTATGTCCTTAAACAGTATCATGTATATAATCAATTTTGCAACAAATTTACTATTATACTATTTATTATATATTTTATATTATATATTATATTCTGCTAATTCAGACACTCTACTAGTGTTAATGTTCGTTTGTCCTTCCATTTTAGAGCTTCTCTTTTATGGATGTTGTCATCCTTGTTACTTTTTTTATTGGACAACAATATTAAATGATAAAAAGTGATTAAAACGACAGAGTATCCATCTGTGTTCCTATAAAGAATAAAGTTAGTTTAGAATACAAAGAGGAGTTGGGGAGAAATGGGAATATAAATATCTCAGGGGACCTCTCAAACACTTTCAAACAACAGAAAGAACAAAACTTAAAAGCGTAATGATGGTTTCAAGTTACAAATCAAGTTTCAGACATTTCGAGTATTTTTTTTTCGGAGTGGAGCTATTATTTGATTCGTTTTGTCTGTTTGTGTAAATGTCTTAATTGATAATTTTTTGAAAACTGAAAAAAGTGTTATTTACATGGATTTAAAGGGATAAGACAATGACAGATAAATTTATGTATATCCCTACTGATGCTACAAAAAATTACCTCTTTTTTAGGTTGTAATTAGTGGTTGAAACGTTTGAACACTCAACAAAAAGTCAACAAATTTGTTAAACTAACAATTAAGAAAAACTTTCAGGAGGACTATTGTAGCTAAATACAAAAAGTGACTTTAATTTAAATTTGGTTAAATTATATCAAGCTTTTTCTTTGAATATTTTTGTTAGCTGTTTATTTTTACTTAAACAAGACCACACTTAAGCAGCTTTGAGTCAAAAAAATTTATTAATAGAAAAAGAAATCATTCCATAATAAAAAAAAGTTCCAGAAAATGTTAATATACCTTACATGAATTCTATTCATGTTTCTCTTTTCTATATAACAAGGATAACAACATCCATAAAAGCGAAGCTAAGAAACGGTTGGAAAAAGGAACATAAACACTTGTAGAGAGTCAGTTTATTATAAAAAATTGTTTAAAATGGACGTACAGACATTCTGGTAACGATTATAGAATTTCTACGCTTTCTAAATCGTACCTGACTACTACAGGAATCACCATGCAAAGTTTGAAATCGATAGGACAATTCTACTTATTTTTACTAAAATATTCGTTGATAATTGTCTGTTATACGATGCTATACATGATTGAGAACCGGTCAAATCCAGCGGATATTAATCATTTTCGAAGCCACACTAGAAAAAAATACTTTAAGGATTTGTTACATTAAAGGAAAGTAATTCTGTTGTCATATAGTGGCTTTTCTAAAGCAAATCCATATATTTTGTCATTCTAAAGCACAATACAAAAAGCTTATCCGAACCTTTTAAAAATACAATAAACACAATATAATATGTTTTCCAAAATACTTTTCTACATTTAGGGTGTGTCTGTCCGTCAATAACGGTAGGCTCTGATTTTAAAGTTAAAGTATTAGAATCATCCTATATTTTAAACTTATAAATATAAAATTAATTAAGTATTTCTATACATGTTAGATTAGGTTAAGTTATGATTTTGCAAATAAGCTTCCCGCAGGTGTAAGCAGGTTTAAAATAGGTTAGGGTAGGTTAAGTGTCCACTTCGACGTTTGTCACTCCAGCATTAGTCCTAGGACCAACTAAAAATGTAGCCAATTTTCAACTATGATTGAGACATGCCATAACAAATATCATGATTATAATACCCATATAAATTAAAGATTAAAAACTAAAAATTTTATGATTATATATCTTCAGTTATGCTTTGTTAACCTAAAAGCAAATAATATGGAGATGAAAGAAAGTAGTTTAGGTAAAAAGTATGTAGACCCTATCACCAAGGCCATTTAAGAATCAAAGAATGTATATTATACAAGCGGCTAAACACCTAGAGGCCTCTAGGGGTACTTGAGGAGGGGAGAGTTGAATTTTATAACCCAATTTCTTTAAAAAGTTTAAAAATACAAATTTTTTTGGGGGTGGGAGGGTGGTAGCCTCCCCCAAAATAGTTATAACCTTCCTGGGACCTATGAGAAGCTACCCTGTTTAGGAGAGCCCGATCAGTTTAGCGGTTAGCAAGATCCATCGGTACACATTAACAGTCAAATAGACATCCTGTTACTTTATTATAAGGATACTCAAAAAAAGAAACCAGGTTCATTGCATATCATTTATTCAAAAAACAAAACAAAGGTTTATTCAAAATTCAATTGTTAATTTTAGAACTTGCATACTCTGGACCCGTGAGTCCAATGGGTTGGCCAGCTAGAGTTTAATATATCAGCTTTCAAGTCGCATGTGTTGTCTTTCCAAATCCAATACTTGCACTCAGTGTGTAGTGAACACTTCACATGGCATTCTTTAGCATTGGGTGTAGTTGACTGTTCAAGAGTGTAAGATCCATAGACAGTCAGTCTTCTTACATTGCAATCTCTAATAATGGTACACTTAGGATTAAGTATGTTTATTACAGACACATTTTTTTGGTAGCCGCTATCAGTTTCACCTGGAGCTTTGATGTGCAGATAACGATGATAACATGTACCTCCTGTAGATGGTCCAGTTTGCATCCATTCAAAACAGTCTGGCTTAGCAGTACAGTTTGAAGCACAGGTTGCTTTGGTGTAAATTGAATATCCTATAATCCTACTGTATTCACGGACATTTACATTTTCAAGAATACATTCTTTATCAATTGGATAGGAATCACATTGACTCTCATCTCCAACAGCAGCTAGGGCAAACCTGTTCATAGTAATAATTCTAGCATTATCGGCTACATCTGCTACTCCAGTAGGTGTACCTGTACTTGGATGTATTATGTTGGGGTTAGAGTAATAGTTTACTCTGGTTCTGTGACCCTCTGCACTGTAAGCAAGGATGGTTCTGAGTCCAGTAGAATGGGAACCTTTAGGGATAAGGTATCCATATCCATCAGGGTAGTAAACATTAGTGCTGACCTCTTTATTGTGCTTTAGTCCAATGTTGTGACCAAGTTCATGTCCAAAACTATAGTAACCAAGAGCACAACTCTTTGCTGTTACACTCAGTGTGTATCCACTGCCTATGGAGTTGACATATCCTCTACCACAAGAATCAAAACTGTTAACAAGGAGAGCAGCAGCATCTGCTGAGCCTCTCAGTGCCTGGACATTACCTTTCATGTTTTTGAATGCAGTCAGCATTTCACTAGACGAAGGCAAATCATCAATTGTGGCTTCCTCAATGCAAACAGCTGTAGCTTTAAGAGGAATATTAGAGTTGATGTAACCTTGGTTAGTTTCCTGAATCACCTGTTCAACAAAGCCCTCAATGTCAGCAGTAACAGCAGCAAATGTTGGGGTATAGTATACCTTTACGGTGAATGTTACAATGGTGGTGATGTCGTCTCTATATTCAGGTGTAAGTGCTCTTTGAAAAGCAAATTCTTCATCTTGTTCATCTTCTTCTCCATTGTCATCTCCAAGTTTATCAACATCAAGTTGTTTAAACACATGAACTCCATTGCCACAGTACTCAACTACGTAGGATTCCCCATTGTCCATCTGCATGTGGCCGTAGATATCTCCATTGTGCACAGTAAGAACCATATCAACTAGCTCATTCTCATAGTGGTAGGAGTTGTGACTTCCTTCAACTAGACCAAGGTATTGAACTGTTGTGTTGAATGGGGCAAGTTCAAGATCTGCATCTCCAAGACTCTTAATGTCCAGTTCCACCTGATGGCAAGACAGAAGCTTATCATCATGGCAGCAAGGAAGATCCTGTCTAGATTCAACAGCAATCTCTTTAAACAGTGATCCACAGTCCACACCTTAAACATGTACCAGATTTTAATTAGACATGAAGAGATTTACGCAGATCTGCTTACCTTATATAAAGCTCAACCAAATTTAATAAAAACAACAGAACCTGAAAATCCTCTCCTAAAAAATTGAATATAATAAAATTAACTATATATATCATAGTTAATTGTCCACTTACCTAGGATTAAAGCTCCTATTAGCAAAAACTCCTTCATATTAATCCTAAATTATAATAGATTATATATTTATTCATTGAAGAAATGTGTTTACTCAACTTTTCATAACATGAGATTATGTACAAATTTTACCTTTTACTTGTAGTAAGCAAAATAGACTAATATATTATGCAAATAAATATTTCAATTTATACTAAAGATGTTTTGATTGAGAATGTCACCAAAAAATTATTAAATTTAAAATTTTTTAAAACAATGCAATGAGGTGTAAATGAAAGCATTTAAAATATTGTAATGGTTAAGATAAAAAATCACAATTACAATTTCAAGTATATATTGTTACCTTTCTAAGTACCTAGCACTAAAGAAGAACTTTTTAACATTCAGTTTGTAATTAAACCAATTCTTAAACTTTGTCATTTTGGAAAGGATTTAAGGGCAATAAATGTTTAAGAGTTTAATTATTGTTCAGAAGCTATCAGCTGATGTTAAAGACCCAATCCAAAATGAGACAGTGTCTTTGCCATGAGGAGAGAATTACATGTAGTTCATGCCCCTTCTAGTCTTTTACTATAATTTAACAGTTTATACCAACAACAAATAATTTTTTTTTAAATCATAAAACCTATGCGCACTTTTAGCTGAATGCACAATGCAGAATTAACAACCTCTACATCTGCCCCCCAAATATTGTTTTTGATTGATTTCTTATGTTAGTTATACCAAGCTTTTGCTTCTAATAAATATGTTAATCACAGTAGAAAAATTAAATTTTTTATGTTAATATGACACTCCTCTCTTGAACATGATTTTGAAACTGTTAAAAACGAAAATAGACTCTTGCTCAGTTTTCAAATTCATGTTCAAGAGAGGGGTGAATTATACATTTCACAAATAACACATTAAAGGGTGTTGAAAACTCTACAGAATACCAACATTTAAAAATCGTATTTCTAGAAGGTGTAATGCTGCAAATGGTCTTCCATTATATCTGTATTTATAAAATTAACAAAATGAATGCTTTAAATAGATTATAAACGACACAATTACGAGAATATACAGAAAATATTTTTTTTGTATCAATGCAATGTAATGAAATGATTGCATGAAAATCTTCTAATTCTTGAAGAAAAATCTTCCATTTTTAATGGTATCCAATATGGCAATAAAACACGGACAAAATTCAAAACCAAAATTTCTTTCTTAAATAACTTTGTTCATGAGCTAAATTTTAAAATTCCATCCGACAGTTTGTTCAAAGTCTGTGTTGGCTACATTGCGACCTTGCAAACATCAAAAACTAAAATTAGACAAAGCCACCATGTCTTAATCTTTAATGGGTCTGTCTTTTTTATGCTAAATTTGCATTGAATGAGTTAGAAATCTGTTTTAGGTGTCTATAGAAAGGGTCTTGCATGCCCCATCAAAAACTCTAAACATTTGGGGGATTATCTCATAGATTTCAAGTACTTAAAATGGTTTAAATTGTGAGTGATTGGTATTTTTTGAACACCCTTTATAATAGATAGAGTATCATAGATAGGCAGTCTGAAATCTGTCAAACTTTAAAAACAATTATATTAGCAGATGAAAATTGTAGTTTATATAGCTGACTTATTTTATGGAAAAAATATCCTATTGTTCCAAAGTGTCCATATTATCTATTATACATTGTTACTATTGTTCTAATAAGGGGATTGTTCATCTAGAATTTCTAAATTTATTTATAAAATATATGTTTATTCTTTGTACGGAAAATTGTTTGATTTATAATATAATTGATTTATTAAGTGGAAAATCTAGTACGTGAATTTTGTCAATATAACGAAAAGTTGTTGTGTACTAAGGATCAATTAATCCAAAGAAGGTGTCTTAACTTTTTTGATTTTTATTTAAAATAGCTAGTCAGTGTTTTTAGTGAGTAGTAAATGTAAATGGCCCATAGAATTTAGATATGCAATAGTTTTTTTTGTAGTTTTCTTATTTTTGAAGTAATTTAAGTTTTTAAAAAAATAAGTCAATTTTAAGGTACTAAAACGCAGCAAATAAGAAGAAAATTGCTAATATGAACGCACCCCCCCCCCCCCCCGGCCCAAACTGCGTGACTTTTTAAGTATGGGTATGACACATAACTTAGAGTGGAAATTTTTTTGAATATCTCCATCCTCATATAAGATACATGTAAGATCCGCCGCTGTTTTCCCGCTGACTGTGGCGGCTGGCAGCTGCCAAGTACAGCTTTGTGTGTGCGAATGGGGCGTTTGTCCATAGTTAGGTATGGAGACCGCTCTTCTATGAGTACTACTAAAACCTAATTTTAATGCAATACACATAGACATTCTCATCGTCGGTTCGTTTGTTTAGAATGCTTAACCCTCTATTCCCACAAGTATAATACGAATTTGGTTGAGCTGGTGGAAGCTCAACAAAAGTCCCACGCGAGGTATTATGTTGCTTTAACCTAAGAATAAATGGTTGGTTTTGATATTCGATCAGAATTATATAAGCATATTAAATATTAAGGAAGGAAAATGTTTTTATAAAGTGTATTTATATTACAAGTGCATAAGTTAAGTATGAAAATATTTACAGGATAAGTGTTAAAATTATAAGTAGAGTAGGACAGAAATGTGCCCTAAGTCCCAAGCAGTGAATTGTGCTAAGTGTTAGAGTTCTAACATAAGGCCTGAGCTCAATTCATGCTAAGTACTAAGGGGCCTAAATTTAAACTACAATGCATGCCAAACAACTAAGTCATTACCTTTTAAAGCCAGAAAGAGAAGTTGATGGTAGGAGAGTTAATAAATAACTGAATAAATTCAAGAGGTACATGCTATAACATTAGCTCTGGACCAGGATTTTAGTGTTTGTCTGTGCAATTAAATATCTGTGTGTTAATATGTGACGTAAATCAGGCATGGTTGTAGGCATACATATTTGAACTGGTTGTTTATATGATTACATTAACTATAAACATAATATCTTTAATAAACATATACTATTAGCAAATCACATACAGATTACCATGAATAGGCTAGCGTTACCCATATATGGTGTCGTATAGGTAAAGATAGGCCTATGAATGCATAAATTGATACAAATAATGCCTTGGGCCTAGCTAAAGTAATTGTGTCTTGCCCCTGAGTGCTACTAGTTAATTGCAGGGCACGTGTCAATCAAAGGTTCATAATATGATCTATAAAGTGTTGACTTTATATCAAGCATAGATAGATAGTTGTGGATGCGAAGCATTTCTGTAAAAGTCTCATATGTACGTTCAAAGAATTTGAAAATTGAGGATCGCATCTCCAATGGGGGTAAGTTGTTAAAAAAGAAAAAAGAGAAAAAGAAAAAGTTTAGTAGTCCCAGTATATAGGCATATATAATAAACTATAAATGTATTCCAAGCTAAGTTAAATACGCTTTCCATTAAGAAAGTAAGCTTTGCGTATTTTCATAGCTGGGTATACAAGATGATAAACCTCCCAAATAGAATACATTCTTTTCTTGAGGGGTTTAGTTTTATCTAACATTGTCACATCAATAAATGTTTTCGCGTTGGTTGTTCTGGATAGTTCAGCTTCTTCTGATGATGAACTAGGTGGTGAAGTGCTCTCGTTCGAAGTGTAGGTTGAGGTTGGGGGTGAGGTAGATATGTAGCCAAGGGCGTCCACTTGTGCTACCTCGTTTCCATTCTCGTCCAAGGTGATTGAGTGATTTTCCAGGTCATAGTAGAGTTGGTTGAGGTCATTTGTAGAGAGGGATAGTGTGCTGCTGGAGCTAATGTCACTATCGGTCTCCACTCTACTATCTTCTGTGGTATTCAGGGCTGTATTTAACAAGAAATTCCTGATGGTGATGGACAGGTTCTCTGAGAATCCATCGTACTCTGGTGTGGTGATAGTGTTGTTGTTCTCGTCTATAGTGTCAAGGTGTTGACAGGAACACAACCGCAATCCGTCCAAGGTAGGGTGGTGGTAGGGCTCCAATACTCCATGATCATCTAGGTTATCTCCAGGCTGGTCCATGGTAGATCCTAAAAAGAGTTAGTGCGCGTGCTCCAACCGGTTCCTTGGGGTATCCTGGCTATGGTAATCTAAACAAAAGAAGTTTTAATAATCTTTTATTAATCCTTTTATCCCTGGGATATTCTAGAAATTCTTTTCGTTACAGATAGACCTATAATGGATTGGTTAGTTATCTCTATTTCTGTTAAATATAACTGTTTCCTGAATTTAAACAATATTTTATATAAAAATGTATAAGTACAATTAGTATTTACATAACGTATTAATTTCTTTGGTTACATTACTCGTATGTATGTAAAAATATAAGATTTTACTAACAATAGTTGGTAACCCTTGTTTGTATATTTTGTATATGTACATATGGTTTATACCATTGTTGGCATTAGCTGTATTTATGTTATTTTTAACATGAATAAATTTTAATCATTTTAAAGACTAATATCTTACATTACGTCGCTGTCAAATGTACCTTCTAGACGTAATATCTACAAAATATATCGTTCGACGTCCGTAATTAAATTTTACGTAACAATAAGTTGTCAACCCTTTGTTTATGTTTGGGCGGTCAAAAGTGATAGGGGTTGGATTTGAGCGAGGTTATAAAAAGCTGGCGGCCCAGTAATTATGCTCATTTATATAATAATTGTCTTTGCGAGCGGAGCTTGCGTTCGAGTGTTTTAATTTTACCGCTAAATTCCAAGAGAATTTATATAAAAGTGATAAAATATAGTAACCCGTTTGTTTTATATGAATGTTTTTATGTTATAGATTGTTGATATGCCCATTATTGCATTCGTTAGCCGCTATTTAAGACTCAAGAATCTTATTTTCTTCGTCGATAAGGCCTTTATCACTGTATTTTTAAACGAAAGTGGGTTAGAAGCAGTATGGGTACATCTTCAATATATGACAATTTTGTTTTATATAATATTTGTAGTTTTGATAGGACATATCTGAGTCATCAGGTAAATTGACGTACCTTGTTTTGTTTACGTTTTCCGTCTGCAAAAGTTAAATTCGTTCATCGTAAACAAAACTTATATTGACACAGATATGTTCCATCATTCTATTCGTTTTAACTTTTGATTACAGCGTTCCCTTTTTATAATCAAAATTTATTGAGTCCTGATTCAAATCTTCTAAAACAATTTTACTATAGGTTTTTAAAATAAGATTTTCTTTTTACTTAATTCAATTATAATGACGCTAATTGATAGGTTATTTACGTTACGAGTAACTCAACCATATTTAAAAATGGTCGCTTACAAAAATTATATTTAGCTAGCTTTATCGAAAGTGTTTTTAAAACATCATTGAAGATATTCAGATTTAGCTAGTACATAAGTTTTTAATTGCTTGATACATCATAATGAATATGTTTTTGATAGCTCAGCGATAGCTATTCTTAAGCGTTGAATCATGTAAAATTAATTACATATTCTTTAACTTAATTGAATCTAATAAAACAAAGTTTTAATGTTTGAATAGCTTAACGATAGCTATTTTTAAGCGTTGAATCATGTAAGATTAATTACATATTCTTTAACTTAAAGAATTTTACTTTTAGATGATAAATCAAAGTTTTAATGGTTAGGAGGTTCAACCATAGTTGCTTAGAATACTAAAAAAAATATTCGTGTGTACAGTCTTTTTCATAAAATTAACTTTACTATATTGCCTTTCAGAATCACTAGTCCTCTATTTTAAATTTACATTCGCTCATAATGTATATACCTGACAGCCTGGACGCGCATCAGAATATTAAGGAAAGATTCGAGGAATCAATGAGAGCGGCTGCGGCCACTCTTGCCAATTCCTCGTTTCTTGAAAACTCCTTAGACGACTCGAGTTCAGTGTACAGCGACCAGTCTGGGATGCCAAGCCTTGCTGATGTCGATGACTATGGGAGTACAAGTACTTTTGATACTGTAGAGTCCGAAAGGGATCAAGGGGAGATGTTTGGCAACGAGCATCTCTCACTGATGCTTAGTAGAACGATACAAATCATCTGGTCTCTCCTCAATTCGGTGATGCAGAACTCCTGCGGTGACATTGGTGACGATGTTGCCGGAGGTGATTCTGGGTCTGCCGAGTCGAGGAGAGACCAGAAGACGAGTCTGGACACATTCAACATGGATGGCTTAATTAACATGTTGTTGGGTTTAGGCTTGTTTTCATGTGCTCTCATAGTGGTCTTCTTCGGTGCTGTAGGGCTTGAGACTCTAACAAGATTAGACAACACCTCAGACAGGTCGCTGGCTCGCTGGATAAGAGATGTATGTACGCGCCTCCGAAACATAGGCGTCAGGACCATTGAGCTTCTTCACTGCGGTAACAGGACCAACAGGACTAGATCTGAGGTTACGTCGCCAACTGTGGAGCCGTCGGGTACCATGTATGAAGCCGCATCCTCTGTGATGGATGATATTCTGTCAGATACACAGGTGAGTTTTCTTCTGTTGTATATTTCTTTTCTGTTTTGTATAAATTTTTTTTTTTCTAGCCACCCGTTTTGTCTAATAAAGCATCATGTTGTTGCAGGGTTGTTCTGTCCTATTCTCACTTCCTCAACGTTGACTTTCGGCTCTTCCATATATATCGCTCACCGTTTATCGTCGTTTTATGTCGCCAGAGAAATCCGCTCGGTTACCGCAATTAAATTGAGATACCAGTTAACCTTTACTAAAATCTTAATTAGCAACCTAATATTATTTCCCTCTGGGAAGGTTAAGAGTTTGCTCGTGCCGCACGTTTCTCATTGGGGGTTTAAATGTTAGATCAAAACTTTAATGTTTTCTTTTTGTTCTAGGCTCCCTCTGCTAGTCCATCGACTCCAGCGGAAGTAAGGTCCAGAGTTGGGCTGTTTGCCGTACACCGTCTGTCTGCCACTGAGGATCGAGTTACTGGAAGTAATGTGCCTGCGGGATTGGACACCTCGACGGGAAGTCCTGGCTTCCGTCCGTTGATCTTTGATCAAACAGAGCGTCTACATGTAAGTATCCATGCTTTAGTTTTCTATTAATTTTCAGAAAGAGGCCGTACATTTGTACACGTATCTAGAGGTATTTGCAACTAAGATTCTTTTATTGGTAGAATATTAATCTTAAAATGTATGGTTGCATAAGCATTTTTTTTTTTTTTTTTTTTTTTGAACCGATCTAAGATTTTAATTCTGGTATAAAGTGGGTTGAATTGCTACCTAATCATATAGCTTTACAGGATTTTAGGCATTCTCATTTCCTGATTTTCCTAGATTCTTTGTTGGCGTTGCGATTAAACTAATAAGATCTATTATATTTTAGGCGACCAACTCCATCCCCCTGACGCAGTTTTACACCAATATGGGGAGGTGTAATCGGGTCAGTTCTGAGAGGACAGCTGAGGGATCCAGCGACAGCTCTTCCTTGAGCTCTATTATGTGCCTTAGTCGCATTGAATCTCCATCTGCAGCTGATTTGTCTGTGGTAAGTCTGATAAGCTCTTATAATATTTCTCCGTTGCAAAAATTATGTAACTTAGACTAGGCTGTTTAGCTCAGATAGCTATGCGTTTAGACAATAACTTTACTTTAACTATGGTGTAACTCCTTCCTAATAGTTAATATTAAGATTCTGGATAAAGTATTAGTGATGTATATAAAAAATGACTCACAAACATATATGGATAAGCGTTGATACATTCTCTTGTGAACATTTATTAAGATGATTGTCTAATAATGTCCCTTTTCTTAATTTTAGGATGCGGCCAGTTTAGTCCCACTGGTTGACGATATTGAGGACGCCGATCTCCCACCCATTAGATTTAATGCGGTGACTGATGAGATCGAGTACCCCACACCACTGCGGGTTCTCAGTTTAGAACGTCTGCGCCGTTCCATGCGTACTCCAACTCCTGCCATCTTGGAAGAGATAACATCGGCGGAGAGTAGCTTCAATTCAGCTACGCGTTCCTCAGATAATAATAGAACAGAGGATTCCGGCGTTGAGGGAGTCCCTCGACGTCGGGGTCCCACGTTCCCTAAACGTACGCCGTAAAGTGGCGCTGTTAGCTTGGTTGAACTATGACATACAAATTTTAAGACAATGACCAGTTTTAGACAACATGTGACTAAATTTACAGATTTTCTAATTTTTTATGTAACTAGTCAAAATAGTAATCACTATGAAGTAAAGACTTTTGTTATTAGACATTATGACTTTTTATACTGTACAAAGCCAAACATTAATTTACACTTCTGCCATTATGTTATGTATATACATGTTTAGTCTGTAAGGATATTTAGTATGTAAGGAAATGATTATAAGGTTGTATTTTCTTTATGCCCATAATTTAAAACTTCATTCAATTCTTAATTACTTTCTTCGTAAGCGAACTAATCCTTTTCTTTTCTCAATAGTATATTAACAACTGTAATTACAGCCTTATGTCGCAGTTTATTCATTCTTGTTAGCTTGTAAGGGTCATGTATATATAGATATTTAATCGAACTCGCACCTCAGTACCTTTTCTCTAAATTTCATTTATATCCATCCCTGTGCATTAATCGTGAATTTTAATTGTGCTGTGATATAGAGAGGACTTGTAAATAGCATATATATTTTTTTTTTTTTTTGTAACCAATATCTAAGTAGACCGAAAGACTGACGTTAGACAAAGTTATTTACATACGCTTATTCAAGTATTTTTAAGAAAACTCATGTAAAGACTGTTTGTGATTCAAGTAATTAAAGTAATATCATTGATTGGATGATCTCATTAAGGAAGCTTTATTTAATTAGTAAGGCTTAGAATAAATAGCGTTTCCCTTTTAAATTTCAATACAATAGTCATAAAGTTTAAAGTCTCAAGGTAAAATGTTCTTATGTCCCTTTAGATTTAAAACTAAGTCTTATTTCCAACAAGTAGAGTTAAATTTTTGGCTCCCGTTGGCTTGTCATTAGGCTATGTGCTTTTTATATGTACAAATTCAACATTTAGCGTTCAATTAATCGTATTAGCAATCTCGAAGTTTTATTATGTGCCATTATACAGCTTATGTCCAAATTTTATTAACTAAGATGTTAAATTGTCAGAAAACTTCTTACTATCATAATGTTTTTCAACTACTGTAAAGATAAAAGTTTATGTTCTGTTTTCAAAATTGATTTAATTTTAAGTTTTCACCAAAGAAAAATATTTGTTAAAAAAAATTTTATACCTTTTCTAAAGATTATTTACTTTTGTTAAAATAAATATAGCGATTTTAAGTAGCATATACACTGTTATTTACTGATTTAGTATTTGTTGTGTACAACTCCCGTTTACGTAGCTACTCTATAAGTATTATTGTCTGTTCCTTAATTTAGTTAGATACATAATTAAGGTTTATTTTTACAAGGTGCTTAGTCTAGCTTACATTCACTTGGTTTATGATAACTTTTATAAATAACAAAATTTCTTGCTATGTTCTTTTTGATATCTCAACTATGATTTATGCGATTAATTTCCTATCATTTTCAATAATTACATAGAGATATATGAGAATATAAGTATTTTACATCAATACACATATGTACAAGAGGTTTTATCATATGCAAAACTTTTATATCGTTAGGATACGTCCGTACGTCATTGTTAGAAATCAGATTATAAGAATCAGTTTTAATCTAGTTTACTCTTCGTGGATAGTGGGGAGAGTACAATGTCCAGAAATGAGGAGGACTGTGTCTCTCAGATTCTCTATTTGGCGTGCTACTGCCCGTAATTCGTCTGTTATAGTCTGTCGGCTTCTATACTCTTGCTGTCTATACCGTATAACCAAACGGTTGTATGCGTCTCTATAAGTGTTTCTAAGTATACGACAATGCAAGTATCGTACAATACGACTAGGTTGGCTGATTTCACAACTAATTTTAAACGATAACATTTCTTTAATCATCGTAAGCAAGTTATAACAATATTCTACTAGGTTCGCGAAGGTCTCATGTAGAATTCGTTGTGATCTAGGCATAGGCTTTCGGAATCTAGTTTGCATTTTATAGCTTTTGTAAAATATTCTGTTAAGACTTACGTGTTATGTGATAACTGTAGTACTTCACAAGGTTGGTGATTTCCTCACTTGTGGATATGTTATAGTAAACTGACTCAATTTCAGGATAAAATTTAAGTTATCGTTATTGTTTACTACTACTACTAAAATTCTGAGTGGGCGTTTCCTGTCCGAAGTTATAATTAAAGTTTTTGACATATTTTTTTGTATGTAGAGTGGTTATAGTTTCTAATAACTAATCAACTCATCACAATTCAAGGCGTATATATATAGGTTGCCTATTAGTACTGTTATGTTTGTACACTTTGTACAATTTGTATTAAATGTTTTAAATAGTTTTTGTGTATATGTCAGGGTGCATATTTAACATTTGTAACATTCGTATTTTTGTACAATCTGTATCAATCGTTTGACTCTGTTTGCCTATACAGAATCAAAACTCTCTATATGCAATTTTTTTATGTAAGTGTTTTTGAAGGGATCGACTCTTTAGTCGACGTATATTGCATATAGTTGGTCTCCCCTGCTGAAGAGAAAAGATGTATATTTTACCACTGGATATATAACCTTGAGTGGGAAAATTTACATGAATATGATAACTTAGTTATCAGATTAGAATAACATATTATCATATTGTTCACAAGTTTACAGGGTAAATGGAAATGTAAATTATGGTTGTGAACTTGTGCCATTCCGAAATCTGACATGTCTATCATTTATTTTCCTAAGTCGTCGACCTCCGGTAATAAATACGGAATCGAGTGTCATGTCCTCATCGGCACTTGAGTCCTCTATGTCCGAATCAGAGTCTAATGGTTTCTTATTTTGTGACGCTTCTTTTCGTGTTTCTAAGGGTGAGTGTGCGCGTATTCCTGGTTGTGGATCCTTTGAATTAACCGGGAATATAAGCGGAAGTGTGTCATTTTTAACTAATGTGGCTATCTCTTGATTTGTGAGTTTATTATAAGGCTTTGTAATAATTTCCCTTATTTCCTCTGGGAGGGTGTCAAAATGTTCGTCCATAGGCTTGAACTTTTTGATTTCGTTGAAAGAGTATTTAAATATTTCAGTTCTTTTGTCTGAAATTCTTTCAAGCTTGCAACTGTTAGGGCTTACATCCAAAACTCTATAGGGTGAAATATGATAGATAGGAGTAAGGTTGGGGTTAACACCAGGTGTAATAGTGTGATTTCTAACCAAGACAAGATCTCCTATATCAAATTGTTTGTGTATGCGGGTTTTGTTAATATACTTTAGTCTTGCCTCCCTTCCCTTTTCAATAGCTTTTGCTGAAATGTCCAAGTTTTCTTGTATACCGTCCGAGAGGTCTTGCACATAGGCTTCTGTGCGAGCTATATCAGGGTGATATTCATCCGGTTTTATTGCTCCAAAGAACAATTTAGACAGGGAGCTACGTGTCCCGAATAATAATTCCATGGGTGAAAATCCAGTTTTTGGTATTTTAGTGCAATTATATTGTCGGACTATTAACGGTAGTAGATATACCCATGAGGTTTTTGAGTCTTGCGCCAAAATTTTAATGATTGGCCATTTTATTACTTTGTTGCTAGCTTCCACCAATCCTTTAGAGGGTGAAAAGTACGCAGTAGAATACAAAACTCGGATGCCAATAGAAGCAAAGAATATCAAATTTTGCTTTTCTAAAAATGATTTTGCATTGTCGCACAATATTTGTCTGGGGGAGAAATTAGGATAGAAATAAAACATGAATTTGTTTATAAATTCACGGGATGTGAGTGATTTCATGGGATATGCAAGAATCATTCCTGTTAGTTGGCAGACTATAGTGAGGATATGATTATAACTACGATATGGGGGCAAGGATTGTATATAGTCAATACTTACACATTCAAAAGGTCTTGAAATTGTACTATAAGTTCCTACTTGTTCTAGTTTTGTAGATGAATTTTGAAGTTGACAATTTAAACAAGATCTAGTGTAATTTCTAACATATTTCTTAAGGTTAGGGTGGAAGAAATTTTGCATATTCAAAAGCATTTTAATTTCTCCACTATGTACTAACAAAAGATGAGTATAGCATACTAATACTGGTAATAGTTTGGTTGGGAGATAAACCTTTAAATCTCCTTTTATTTTTGTAAACAGAATCGTGTCTTTAAGTTCGTAGTTCTGTCTTTTATAAGTGTAGGTGTTTGATTTAGAGGTTAGACAACGTGTGTAAATGTTAGAGTATTCCTCTTTTTGGTTTGCAATTATATTTTCTATGCTAATCCTTTCTTTTAGGATTTCCAAAGGTCTTAGTACTTTGCCTATAACTCTATGTTCTGCGGCAAGTGAATTTATGGTGATTTTGGGTTTTTGTTGCTTTGGCTGTGGGGGTTGTTCATCATAACCCAAATAGTCGGGGTTATCCATGATGAACTGTGTCCATTCTTCAATAGTCCAAACTTTATATTGGGGTAAGTTATCTTCAAACCCAGATTTAACGAATTTAGGTAGGGCTACCTTTTTAATGCTTGGTAAAGTAGCCTTATATGCCCTTGTTAAGAAATCTGCCAAATTGTCTTCTCCTCTCAAGAAAGACATTGTTAGCTTCGGTATTAGAGTTAACAGAGTGGTATTCCACCTTTTCAACTTATTAACGGCTGTTAATGCTTTAGGATTGAAGAGATAATAAGCACACTTTGCGTCTGTTAACAAAGTACATTCACAGCTTGGACCTATTAGAGTTCTAAACGAGTTTGCTGCATAAATAATTCCTAGGATTTCAATGTCTATGATATGTAATCTTGACTCAGCAACGGTAATTTTCTTTGAGGTATATGCGATAATTTCAAACATAGATGCTAAAGATTTTAAATTAAAGCTATTGGTTGATGAAACCATTGCGGGTCTTACTATGTGTTGCTCTTTATGTCCGTATAGTAAAAATACAAAAGGGGGTTTTGTTTTGTCTGAACAGTGTTGAGTGACAGGTTTGGCACCCTCTATATTTGTGATAACTATCACAGGACGGTACATAGCTACACTAAGAGCTTCAAATATGAGTTGTTGCGGATCTAGATATACATATCCATGCTCTAGTTTGCGAATAAATTCTAAGAATTTATCCCTATCATTATTAAATACAAATTGAATATACTTTTGTCTCAACATCGTAGAACGTATAATTTTTGATGCTCTTTGCAGGATGGTGGTCAAAGGTGTTTGAACTTTATTTAGTTCTAAAAGCAATTGTAAAGATATCCCAAGACTATTGTGTACAGTGTCTTCAGGATAGCCCAAAGTTTTACTAGCCAAATATTCAAACTCGGGTGGTCCATCCTCAGACATACGCTTAGCATAATCCTTAATGTTTTCACCTTCATTCTGCAAAGGTAGGGGTAAAATTGGTAACCTATTATCATAAATAACATGGTGTACAGGATCATCGAAGTTTAGCCCAGGGGGTAGGGTTTTAGCCTGTAATTCTGGTGTCACTATTTGCGCTAAGACTGCCGAATATGAGCCAGTTGAGGTGACGGCTGCGTCTGATAAGATAATCTTAGGTGCCGATAAGTTAACTAATTTGCTAAAAATTGGTCCTGAAGCTAAAGCTTTCTTAATGTCCTCGAATGCTTGTCTTTGTTCTGGAGTTGGGACAAAAGTTTTACCTATTCTAGTAGATGTAAGTGAAGTTAGAATATGTGTAGGAGCCATAATATCAAATCTTAAATGTTTATGCATACTTTGTAGTACTCCCATAAAAGATCTCATTATAGTAATATCAGTAGGCATGGGAATATTTAGAAGTTTTTGTACTCGCCTTTGATCTACACAGCAATAATTATGTGAAATGAAGAACCCAAAGAAATTTACCCTACTTTTAAAAAGTTGTGATTTCTTTAAACTAATCTTTCCTTTATGCGTGTGTATTCTCCCCATAACTTTCTTCAAAATCTTAAAATGTATATTCAATGATTCTGATCTAGTTTTAGCTAGTTCAGTTGAGACAATGAAATCATCGTAAATGTGTTGGACTTCTGGGATAGGTGAGTATACCATTTTGGCTAAATCACCGTCCATTACAACATTACCATTATCATCATAAACCAATTCCCAGTGTAATATCTTTTCCATAAAGCGTGATAGACTTTCAGGTGAAGTCTTAATGCCAGTGGGTAAGGATGCGTGTCTAAAAGCTCCTAATGGGGTTGCAAACAATGTTAGGTCTCTGCAAGAAGGTTCTAGCGTTATACTATGAAAAGCGTTAGCCATGTCACTACTACTATGCACAAATTTATCCCTTAGTGACTGAATCAAATTTTCTGCTGTGGGTAGCAGTGCAGGTTCAGACTGCAGACAAGGATTCAATTGTTGAAAATTTACAATTAAACGAGGACAGCTCCCCTGATCCGACTTTGGAATCAGATAAGCTGGGCTTGCATAGTTGTTATAGGAATCCCCATCCAAGTTAGCTCTTTCAATGGTGCCGTTCTTTAACAAAAACTCTAAGATAGATTGCATTTGCATTTTCTCTACGGGTGATAAATAATATAATTTCTTATGCTGGGGTAAAGTTTGACCAGGTTTTAGTCTAATTGTATAATTGCCCAGATATTTACTCATGTTACCTCTATCAGTAGAATGTGTAGATATGATATCAGGATAAGATTTTAGGAATATGTCTTCTATATAATGTCTTACCTCTGGTGGATAGTCTGACAGCACCACAAGATCCTCTGGTTTAACAAACTGGTCCTTTGGCACACTATAGCCAGTGGGTTCTGTTACATAGTCCATGAGGTTATCAGATTCAGCTATATGTTTTAAGCCAAGTTCAATAACGTCATCACTATTCTCAAAGAGTTTATTCTTTTCAGGATCTGGTGTAGTTAGAATTTCATCAATATTAGAACGGTAGTCAGATAAGGCTACTCCTGGTACTGGAGTATCATTGTTTATAGCTGTAGGATTCGGTATATATCCATCAGCTAAAGGAAAAGATCGTTCTACCAGATTGATGGCGCTGTATTTTGGTAGCTATAAGAGTTGAACTGAGTGGTTTCTGGTGTCTAGTGAGATCTGATTGATGGCTGGAGCCGTAGCTTTTTCTGCGTGTCGCTCCAGGGCTTGTACAATCTCATCTAGCTCAGTTGTCACAGATACATTGTGTAGGAATGATTGCGTAAAATCAAAGTCTGTGGTGATCTCCTTGACTACAAATTGGTTGCTTGGTTCCAAGTATCCGGTGATAACAGTGTTAGTGATTGCATGTTCAGTGACATTTGTTATCATTGCTCTTCCACTAAGTTGTCCGCGGTTGTTGACAGTCAGTTGCGTTTGTCCAGGTTGAATTTTGATTCCTCCATTTCTATCATTGGCAATGTGGTCATCGCTGAGAATGACTTTTGTTCCAGGAGCTAAGTTGAAGAAATGGTTGAGGTTCATTTCTATAGTCTGAGTTTCATTAGGGTCAATTTTGTCTATTGTCCCTGTGCAGAGTTGTAACTCATAATCAGAACAGAACAGGCTATCTAGTACTCTCCCAGGATGGAACATAGAGTATAGATATGGTGCTGGCGGGTGATTGTCCGCAACGAAAGTCAACCCTAATTGGAGATCTCTAATGCCATTCATTCCGATAATCATAGGTGTGACATTCTTGTGTTCCTCAGGTACAATCATAAATGGTACTGGTCTATAGATGCCTGAGAATTGTGTGAGACGAATCATGAGAGTTATTTCTCCAGCTACTGGGATTTTGTGTCCAGAATAGCTGACAAGAACCATGTCACTCTTTTCCAGATGGTTCTTAACCTCATTTTGTTGTACTCCAAATAACATACCAAAATAGCTGGTTGACATGATATTTCTGTCTGCTGCTGAGTCAAATAAAGCTGTCATGTATACATCGTAGTTTCCATTTGACATACAGCCGGAACAGTTCAGGTACATTTTCCTATTTTCATCCATGATAGCTGCAGAACTATCTACCGCTAAAATCTTGGGGTCATTTGGATCCATTCGAACGGTGATAGCGTTAACCCTACTTGTTCTGCCACGCTCTTTGGATTGTCCATTGGCTTTGGCCTCAACCCATTCTTCATATGCCTGTTTAAACACACCACCAGGTCTTACTTTACCACTATGGTACAGTTCCATCATTGCTGGTCGTCCAGGGCATAGGTGTTGAGCGTGGTATAGGTCTTTGCCATACTTCTTGTGACAGCTTGGGCAGTATCCGGATGTTAGTGCTGTTTGATATTGTCGTCCTTGGTCATCGCACAGTAGTCTGCATCCATCTGATATTTTGTGTGAATTTTGACCACATGCACCGCAGTAGCGCTTATTGGATGTTCCATAGGAGATATGATAATCTTGTTTGGTGTTCTTTTGTGGTTGTCTATCTCTATTATCCCTGTTTTCTCTGTTGTAGGTTTTAGGATAGGCTGGTTTAGCAGTAACTTCTCTAACTGTTGGCCTTTTATAATAGCTCGACGTAGCGGCAACTTTAGCAGGCTGTTTGTCTCTATTCAGTCTTGTATCCCTGTCATGTGAGTAGTTGGTGTTGTTTGTCTTTTTATGAAGCGATAAATCTCCATTGTAACTGGCTGATACACCATTCTGCTGTAGGTCCAGATCTAGGTCTTCAGTTCTAGGATACATGGAAGCGGTCAACTCATGATATGTAGGGGATCTTCCAAGATCATGTGTGAGATTGTGATGGTTTTCAGATGCTATATTGCGGCTATTTGTTGGTAAGCTACGTTTGAGTGCCTCCACTGCAGTTATGTTAAATACATTCTGTCTTTCCTTCTTGTCTGTATAATGAACAGCGGCTCTGCTGGCAAGATTCTGAATTGTACTGACAAGCTTAGGGAATGACATGGCTTTGGTTCCCTTAAAGGCTATCAGCTTAGCTTGAGCTTCCTGTGGGCTGATGAGTATATCATACTGTAGCAGTAAGCTATTGTAGACACTTTCAATAGATAGTCCAAGATTGAAACTCTGCTGGATGGTAGTATATGCTTCGCCAGTGGTGGTCCTAAGCATAAAGGTCTCAAATTCTGATCTTGAGAGGTTACATAACTCCTGAGCAGTGTTCATCTCTGATAGGTAATCAGTAATGTAGGGTGGTTTGCCGTCTCCTTTGAAGCAATGCTTGAGAGGGAAAGTTCCATTGGCTAACTTAAGCTTTTGATCGTTGTTTAGGGTGCTCTTGCTTGCATAGCTGCTTGGTGGTTTAATTCCAGTTTGGTTGGTGAAGTTACTGAAGTGTCGTTGAGTGCGTTTGTCATTCTCCTCCTGTACAATACGCTGGGCTTCTAACTCAACTTCACGTCTTTGTTCCTCTTTGTATTCCCTCATACTCTGTGTGTAGTTGGTACAGAAGTTCCTCATCATTTCTGAGTCCACACGTAGGTTGGGGTTACAAAGTCTTATTGTATCCAGGAATTGTGGGAACAGGAAATTTCCCAGAGGATCTGATAGTGTTGCTCTAACATATCGATCTCTGATCAGTGCATCTGGTGAGTCCTCGCGCATGGGTATGGATCTTACAGATTCCGTGTCTGGTTCTGGCGTCTTGGTTCTCTCACCATTCTGTTCTGGTTCCTCCTGGTTGGGCATTGGTTCCTCTCTTCGTGTATCATCTCCTGCAGAAGATGCATCAGCTGACAGAGTTCTTCTTCCAGGCGTCGTCGAGCGTCCTCGACGTGGAGTGTTCGCCTTTTCAGCGTTGTCATCTTTCTTACTTTTATTAAATAATGGCATTACAGCTAGCTTAAAGCTTTTAAACTTTCTATGAGTTCTTTAAAGAAGCTTATGAGGTGTTGTACTATTTTAGGATTTAAATAGCAAAGGTACAAGAAGAAACTGACTAATGCGCCTAACGTTAAAACAATCAAAAGTTGTTTACAATAACAAATTTTTCGTTTAAAGTTGTTAAATATAGATGAGTGTGTATTGTCTACTTCACCTACAGTTGTTTCTACGTCGTGAATGCTTGCGTGTGAGCTTGGAATCTTATTCTGGAGTGTGCGCTAATGCACTCTTATCCTTAATTAAGCTCAACTGTAGAAACACTTCTACTTAGATTTATTCTATATTTGCTTATAAAGCTAATGTGGGTTGGTTAGCTATACAAATTAGCTATAAAGTTAAATAGAATGTTAAGGTTTGCAGCGAAGTTAATTTGGGTATGCTAATATACTATCACAAATTAACTGTTATTTGCTTAGGCGTCGACTTTTCCTAGCAAATGTTATTGTTGAGAAAAAAAAAACAGCAATTTATAATCCTTGTTGAATTCTTACTCCACTCTAAGGATATGTAGCTTACAATCTGCTTATTCCTGTAAGGCTTTATGAATATAACTTACTAAGGTTCACTCCCAAAGGATCGTCTATATTCTAATAGTATTGCAACGGTTTTGCCTGAATATCAAAGATCTCGCACCCAATACTTATAGTTGTATTAGGGTATGCCTACCAATCCTACTAAGTATTATTCGCGAATTATTATGGGGCTTCACTTGTGATTTCAATCCTTATAACTATATTATTGAGACTCAATTTAGATTGTCCTATATATATATGAATATAATCAGTTTGTTTTCAAGGTTATTATAGACCGGATGTGCTCCACTTAATTAGTGAGAACACAATATTCTATGTGTCTTACTGAAGTGTGATATCCTACGCAAGGTGATCAATCTATACGCTGGAAGTTGTCAATCAAACTCTTTAAAGTAGACTACAAGGTTGGTGTTATTGCTTGGTCAAATATTATTGAAAATCAAATTAGCTGAATTAGTGCACTTTTTTTTCTAAAAAGTAACAATTTTAGATTATAAAGATTATGAACTATATGTACACACTTTATTTTACTTGGTTATAGACTTTATGCTAATAATCCTAAGTAAAATTAAATTTTCTCAATGGTATAAAAAGAAAATGTTCTTTCTTTGTTTTAATCCGGATGTTTATAAAGACAGTAGAGTACTTCCAATATTACTTACTACTTCTTTTAGAGACGTCCCAAGACTCCCAAGATAGGCTGCTGCAACCTTTTGCTGCGTTTGGTTACTAGAACTTTGTCTCTTATAAGTGTGCTTTTAAATTACATATAGGGCTTAGGTTGTTGACTATACTTTTAAATCACTAATATTCACTATCACTAATGATTGATGGTTTATAACTCTTCTCAAGTTGTCTGTTGAATTCTGGCGGCACATGAAATAGAAATTTTAGCATTAGCAAAGCAAGTAAAAATTTAGTTTTCATGTCCTACTTATTGTTGAGTGAACTGTTTATTGTATTTATGTATGTGTTTGTAAGGAACATACAAACAAAAAAGATTTTCTAAGTTAAGATTGAATTAAAAACTTTCTAAGTCAAAATAAAATAGAATCACTCTAAGTCCAGAGTTGGAAAAATTTTGACTAAGTCCAAAAAGTTTCTAATGAAATTATTCTAAGTACAAAATCAATAAATTTTGGCTTAGGAAAAAAAAATCTAAAAATATCTTAAGTACAAAAATTAGCAAATTTTGACTAAGTCAAAAAAAATTTTCTTATTGAAATTATACTAAGTACAAAATTAGTGAATTTTGACTAAGTCCAAAATCTTTCAATGAAATTTTGCTAAGTACAAAATTAGTGAATTTTGACTAAGTCCAAAACCTTTCAATGAAATTATGCTAAGTACAAAATTAGTGAATTTTGACTAAGTCCAAAACCTTTCAATGAAATTATGCTAAGTACAAAAATTAGTGAATTTTTCTTGAGACAAAAGAAATAGAATTACTCTAAGTCCAGACGTGGAATATTTTGTCCGAGATGAAGTTTCCTAACAGTTCATTCACAAAGCTACTTTAGAGATTGCCTATAAGTCAAAAGAAATAGAATCACTCTAAGTCCACTATTGGAATATTTTGACTAAATGCAAATCTCGCTAAGTTAAGGATGTTAAAATTATAAAGTATTAGAGTGTTAGAATTATCCTTCACCAAAAGAAATAGAATCTCTCTAAGTCCATAATTGGAATATTTTGGCTAAGACAAAAATACTCTAAGACAAAATTTTCTTTTAAGTGTGGAAAATGAAATTTGTTAATCTAGTTGGAAAAATCGTAATTATTACAAGTCCGAATTTTGGTAAATTTCCAACCAAGTTCACAATTTCATAAAAATTACTATAAGTCCAGAAATTCGAGATTCTCTCTGTAACAAAAGAAATAGAAACGGTGCTAAGTCCAAAAGTGGAATATTTTGCTTAGAGTCTCAGGAAGTCTCTGGAGTTATTTCTCTGATTGCATACAGCAATTTGTCTACACTTATATCATTCCAACCGATCGATGTTGAGAATATCTTTGAGACTTTGAAATATTTTGTTTAACTCAAAATTTTTGGAGGCAATAGTTATTTTGATACATCCGCGTATAAATCAGAATTGCATTAAGAATATAAGTCCTAGGCATGTATAAGTAAGTGCAAATCTCAGAAAATCGGTTCTAACGGCACCAAAGTATTAGTACAGTTTAACTTGAGTATAAATGCTACAAGTTTGTAATAATCTTTTGGCCCTTTACTACGACTCAAGAGTACTAACTGCTTTCGGCATATTGCTTCAGAAACATGGCTCCAAAGACAATATGTATCCCAACTAACAGCGTTTCCCGTGTTCTATAGGATTTGCTCCTAAGTTTTCATTTAATAAGACAGTTCAAAATGGTCCTTTACAAATAGTGTTTTGATAGCTTATAAATGAAAAGTTACTCCATGCTTGATTCTTAATAAGTTCTGGTTTAAGTATCAAAGATTCAAGTATTTCAACACTTAGAGAATTTTCGAATAAGTAAAAATCATACTAAGTCCGAAGATTTATATATACTCCGCCACCTAGCACAACTCCTAAATTTCAAAACTCTGACTAAGTCCAGAAATCAAAATTTTGCACATAGCTCAATCATAGATTATTCCAAATCAAGTGTTTTACTAAAGAGAGGCGGACATGGAGGTGCCGGTGTGCTGGTATTCTCTAGGGCCTCTAGAGTGTCAACCAGTGCGAGTGTCCTTATAGGGCGGCGACCAATGGCCACAAATATGCTAGCATTCTCTAGGGCCTCTAGAGTGTCAGCTAGTGCAACTGCTCGTACACGAGGCTCTCAATTGCATTTGTGTCGTGCCTTTCAGTCCCTATCTCTTCAAACGCCTCATAGTCCTAACCTTGCTCTCAAATAGTTTCACAGGTTTTGGTAAATCCGATTTTGCCATAACTACAATTATTCGATTTTGGTAAAAATACCTGCCTTAGGCGGTTCGGGTACGGTAAGGAAAAAAAAGAAAAAAAATTTATGAAGTAAAATTTTCTAAGATACAACCGGTAAGTTGCACCATTGTGTGTGCGAATGGGGCGTTTGTCCATAGTTAGGTATGGAGACCGCTCTTCTATGAGTACTACTAAAACCTAATTTTAATGCAATACACATAGACATTCTCATCGTCGGTTCGTTTGTTTAGAATGCTTAACCCTCTATTCCCACAAGTATAATACGAATTTGGTTGAGCTGGTGGAAGCTCAACAAAAGTCCCACGCGAGGTATTATGTTGCTTTAACCTAAGAATAAATGGTTGGTTTTGATATTCGATCAGAATTATATAAGCATATTAAATATTAAGGAAGGAAAATGTTTTTATAAAGTGTATTTATATTACAAGTGCATAAGTTAAGTATGAAAATATTTACAGGATAAGTGTTAAAATTATAAGTAGAGTAGGACAGAAATGTGCCCTAAGTCCCAAGCAGTGAATTGTGCTAAGTGTTAGAGTTCTAACATAAGGCCTGAGCTCAATTCATGCTAAGTACTAAGGGGCCTAAATTTAAACTACAATGCATGCCAAACAACTAAGTCATTACCTTTTAAAGCCAGAAAGAGAAGTTGATGGTAGGAGAGTTAATAAATAACTGAATAAATTCAAGAGGTACATGCTATAACATTAGCTCTGGACCAGGATTTTAGTGTTTGTCTGTGCAATTAAATATCTGTGTGTTAATATGTGACGTAAATCAGGCATGGTTGTAGGCATACATATTTGAACTGGTTGTTTATATGATTACATTAACTATAAACATAATATCTTTAATAAACATATACTATTAGCAAATCACATACAGATTACCATGAATAGGCTAGCGTTACCCATATATGGTGTCGTATAGGTAAAGATAGGCCTATGAATGCATAAATTGATACAAATAATGCCTTGGGCCTAGCTAAAGTAATTGTGTCTTGCCCCTGAGTGCTACTAGTTAATTGCAGGGCACGTGTCAATCAAAGGTTCATAATATGATCTATAAAGTGTTGACTTTATATCAAGCATAGATAGATAGTTGTGGATGCGAAGCATTTCTGTAAAAGTCTCATATGTACGTTCAAAGAATTTGAAAATTGAGGATCGCATCTCCAGCTTCGGGCACTGAAATTTATGTTTTGATATTTCTAACACAAAATTTACATAAAGATAAACATTTTCTGTAAAAATATTGTTCTTTTAGCTTCAAAAATAAGAAAATAACAGCCGTTTGAAATTTTTAAGTAAAAAAGGACCTAAAAACAAAGGTTGTTAAAAAAAGGGTGATGGAAACAAAAATTGACTTTGAATCACTTAAGGTTGGAAATTTATTATCAAACAGGGGACTTGCATAAAATTTTGTTAGGAACTGAGATAATAGGGAGGGCATTAAATGACCAATTAAGTTGCGGCAAGGGACCCGACTGTTAAGGGTTAAGATGATAAAAGGGAATGGGGGGGGGGGGGAGTAAAGTTTGTTTGTATAATAGAATATTTTCATATAATTTCTTTGATTGTAGTTTATTTACTATTTTGTAAACTTTTTATTTCAATTTTTTTGCTTAGAATGGATTTGTAATATTTTTCTCATTCTTAAAGTATATATACATATATACCTTCTTATGCCTGTGTTATGATATATTTAAGTTCAAAGTTTTTATTCTACTGGGTAAAAAAAAATAGATTTTTTTTCAATAATTTCTCAACATATTAAAAACGAAGGTGTCAAATTAAAGATTTTACTATTTATGTTCATTATTTCCATAATTTCAATTTCCTTCTTTTTTTTTTGTTGCATTTTAGTACCTTAAAACCGACTTAATTTTTTTGTAAAAAAACTTAAATTACTTCAAAAATAAAAAGTCTCCAAAAAAACCGATTGCATATCAAAATTCTATGGGCAACTTTACATCTACTACTTACTAAAAACAACGACTAGCTATTCAACTTCAAATTGTAGAGTAGCCCTGCTACTAAAAATTGTATTATTTCGTATATAAATATTACAAAAAATACAATAATAAATCAACATGTGTTATTTTAAATTGAAATACTAAAATGACGTTACTTATTGACAAAAAATATTTTCTTTTACATCATTGAAAAAGTTTTACTAAAGGGCTTTATCAACGAATTTTTCCACGAACTATTTCAGCTAATAAATGATAAAGCGTGTTTTTATAAAAGCGAAGCTTTTCTATAATTTGGATCGGTCTGTCCGTACGTCTGTAACGGATAGCTTTTTTCGTTAATTTAGGCATGTTAGATCTGTCCTATCGATTTCAAACTTTGCATGGTGATTCCTGTAGTAGTTAGGTACGATTTAGAAAGCGTAGCAACTCTATAGTCGTTACCAGAATGTCCGTACGTCCATATTAAACATGTTGATTTTTAACTTTTTTAACAACAAATTTGTATTTGATAAAATTTTCCGATTGATCTGATTTTTGGAATACTGATTTCAAGGACAACAAAGTACTATGTTATAAGCAAAGCAACTCTATAATCAAGTCCTAAAAATGTAAGTATGTCCTTAAACAGAATTTTGTTTAATTTTGTTAAAACTTATATATTTATATTATGTATATTCAGTTTTGTTACTCTACAAGAATGTTCTTCTGTCATACCGTTTCAGAGATTCGCTTTTATGGATGTTGTCATCGTTGTTTAACTATGATTGAGGCATACTATAAACAATATCCATAAATATTCCACATTAGGTAACTCTCCTGTGAAACTGATTAGTTAAAAGATCATCTCTTTATAAAAGTTTTATATCCACTATCTACAGACTAGGAAAGAGATTCATTTTCTCTTTTTATTTTTTCTTTAATGCAAAGTACAACGATGTCTGTCTGTTTGTTTGTAGCTAAGGATTTCGCTAACTGCTGAACCGATCGGGTTCTCCTTAACAGGTTAGCTTCCCATAGGTCCCAGGAAGGTTTATAACTATTTTCTTGGGGGGGGGGGGGGGACACCTCTACCCCCCCCCAAAAAAAAAATGAAAAATACACCATCCACAATTTTTTTTCTTTTCAAAACTAAAATTAAAATAAAATAGTGGTACGACTACCCCACGTTCAAAAAAAAAATCCCCCCCCCAAAATTTTTAAATTTAAAAAAAAATCTAAAACACGAATAATTAGTTTGATCAAACCTCTTGGGGCAAAGCCCCTAGAGGCTAGGGACGAAGCCGCTAGTATGAAATTAATAAATAAGGGAAGGTTTTAGGATTTTTTTGTTTGTTTATTTATTAAGGTTAGATTATAATTGGTCAATGGGTAGATCCACAGGGTTTTGGTCCTGCATGTATAGCCATTTTCCGAAGGGTTTAGAAATAAACTACACCCCTCCCCCCGCCTTTCCTTATTTTCAATTTCAAATAAGGAGAGGGAGCGTTTTCAGTGCTCAACCTGCCAATAGTGGGAAAGCATTATTTTTGTGATTTCATTCAAGGCTCCTAGAGAACAATAAACCCTCCCCCCACCACCTTATTTTCTGAAATAAGTTAAAACATGGAGGTGAGTATTTTTTTGTTTGACCATCCCTTGCAGGGGTCCCAAGCCTTCCAGGTTAATGTATGAGGTGCCCTAACCATGCGGTGCTACCAGTGCTCAGTAACCAATATAAACTTACCTAACCTAACCGACCTAAAGTAATACACAAAGAAACTAAAAAACAATCTCAACCATTTATTTTAATTTAATCAAAAATGAATTTTAGTTTTATTATTATAAAAAAAAACAATATTATTATAGTATTCTAATAAATTAAAATTACAGAATATTTGTCCAATGTTCCTGATTATACAGTTAGGGAGTTGAATCCATTTTTATAGAAGCAGAAATATAATCTATGATTATGGTTTGGACCTTCTAAAACTTTAATCTACCTTTCCACTTTCCCCTCTCTTGGTGAAGATATCTTCAACGCCGATACGATTTTTGAAATGTAAGATTCTACTTTCCCCTCTCTTGGTGAAGATATCTTCAACGCCGATACGATTTTTGAAATGTAAGATTCCACTTTCCCCTCTCTTGGTGAAGATATCTTCACCAAGACAGGGGAAAGTGGAAGGGTAGATTACAGTTTTAGAGGGTCCAAACCATAATCATAGATTATATTTCTGCTTCTATAAAAATGGATTCAACTCCCTAACTGTTATATATAGATAGTTAATAGTTAGTTTTGTCTGATATTTTTTATACTTTTTAAAAGCGAAGCTTTTCTATAAATAGGGTCAGTCCATTCGTCCGTCCGTTAGGAAGTGATAGCTTTTATCGTTAATTTAGACATGTTAGAATTTTGCATGGTGATTTCTGTAGTAGCAAGGTGCGATTTGGAAAGTGTAGCGACTCTATAATTATTAGCAGAATGGCCGTACGTCCATTTGAAACATGTTGATATTTTTACTTTTATAATAATTTTTTTTATGTGATATGATTATCCGGTTGGACTGATTTTTGGGATACTGATTCCTAGGACAACAAAGTACAATGTTATAAGCAAAGCATATCTATAAAAATGTAGGTATGTCCTTAAACATTATCCTGTATTTAAGCAGTTTTTCAACAAATTTAATTGCAATTTTGTTTCAACTTTTATACATTCTGGTTATTCAGTTCTAACAATCTAAAAGTGTTAACATTCGTTTGTTCTACCGATTCATGGCTTCGATTTTATGGATGTTGTCATCCTTGTTTTCTCTCTTAGGTAAGGTGGTGAATGTTAAAACTTAAAGGTTTAAAAGTATATGCCAACATACTTGGAGATCTTGAAAGATTTTAATTCTTTTTTCTTAAATAGATTAAAGCCATTTTAGGCCCTTTCATTGTGCCATTCAATTTTAATTTTAAAAAGGTTTTTGAAATAGTGCAAAATTTGGGGTATAGTCACTTTCGTGACAACGTCTCTTAAGGGGCGTTTCGTCGTATTTTCACAGTAGATTTTCTCCTATTTATAGCCCCTGCGGAGCCCATTGCCTAATTCTTCGGGAAAATCACCCACGCAAAGCTAACCTAACCTAAACTTACCTATCCTAAAATCACCTATCAAAAGCTACTGTGAAAAAAATACGACGAAATAAGTTATATTTGTGCGACCTTTAGTAAATGTTTCTTGAAAGTATAAGAGAGTGAAACGAAGAAAAAAAACTTTGATTGTGTTCAAGAAATAAAGAGATAATCTGTAAGCTTATCTTGACATCTTTCTTTTTGAACAAAAGTGATACTGGCTGACATTTTATCGACTCGCGGTTTTCTTTTGTCCTTATTAATGTTTACTATATCTATAATACAAAGTAGAACAATGTTTGTCTGTCCGCCTGTCTGAAATTGGTCCTATGGAGGTTTTTGAGCTATTTTCTTAAAAGTCCCCCTAATTTTTTTTTAGTTATTTAATTTATTTTTAATTTCATTTTTTTTTACTTTTTTTATGTATCTAAAATTATTTTCTTTTTTTAGGTATTTTTTTACCTCTAGGGATAAAGCCCCTAGAGGCTTAAAGCGAAGCCGCTAGTGTTAAAGGCAGACAAAATTCGGCACTATCTTATTGTTAAAATAATTACGAGAGACTAATAATTAGAAATATCAATTTTTTCTATTAAGCGAAAAAATATGCAACTAATCATGATAATTAACATAGATATAATTAAGCAAATATTTCAAGTAGCCATAGTCGCCGGAAGGAAAAAGCAGTTTTTTGAAACAGGCTCTCTGAGATTATTACAGATTCTGATATATACATATATAGACTGATGAAAAATGCAAAAAACGAAATCAAAAGCGTTCCTTCTTGGGAGAAAATCCGGGAAAAAGATTTTAGCTATTTTTAACCTAAAATTCACATTGGCAAGCCTGCAAAGAAAAATACAGACATTATAAACATGTCCTTGCTCAGCACCTAGAAGTGGTATAGAAATGCTACATACACCATTGGAAAGCTCATAACCTCTAGTTTTCATAATGGTATATAACGTTTGTTTACTATTATTAGTTTTTGAGCTATCCTCTGAAGTATACTCAAGTTTTAAAAATGCAGTTTTTTCTTAAATTTTAGTTGGATACCTTTTTAAAATTATATTGCTTAGCACTTAACAGTTATATAATTATTTTACATAGGTATATTTGTATATTTTGGGTGCATTCAATTTTAGCTCAATTAAAAATAGTCTTTGAAATGTGTATAGTTTGACATAAGTAAGTAAGAATCAAGGAGGGAGGGGGGGGGGGTAGTTTATACACTTATAGGCAATGAAATTCAGTATAAAATTTTGCTCTGGATGTTTTTGGGCTTGTTGTTATAGTTATTAACCTGATTATCTTTGTAAGATCTCTTATATGATTAAATCTACCAGTGAAAATATTGAAAATTAAATTTTTGCACTATCCTTCTAGAGGCTAGTGGGGTAAAACAGCTCCAAAATACTAAAATCTAAGGTCTGGGCTTATTATTAGAGATATCAAGCTAATTTTTTGTGAACTTTGTTTTGCATAATTAAGCTAAGTAGTCACTAAAGATTTCATTTTGCCACTTTCCTTCTTGGTACTAGTGGGTTTTAACACCAACCAAAACACAAATATTATAAGTTATGAGCCTATTTTATAAGATATCAAGATGATTTTTTTATTTAAAATTTATTCACACAATTGAGATAGCCACTAAATATTTTGCCCTGGCTGTTTTGACTTTTGACTTGTTGTTATAGTTATCAAATGGTTCTTTTTCAAATTTTTTTTATATGATTGGATATACCTGTTTTTTGGCACTTTCCTTCTAGGGGCATGTGGGATAAAAAGCCCCTAAAGCACTAAAAATTTAAGCTATGAGATTATTTTAAAGATAACAAGCTAATTTTTTCTAATGTAAACATTTTTCACATAATTGAACTAAGTAGCTATTACAGATTTCATTTTGGCACTTTCCTTCTAGAGTCTAGTGGGGTAAAACATCCTCCAAATACAAATATTATGAAAGTTTTCATTAACAAAATCAGCCCAATTTTTTTTTTAAAGCCCAGAACTTAAAGTTTTAGTAGTTTTGGGGGCAGTTTTACCCCACTAGCCCCTAAAGGCAAGTGCCAAACTAAGGGTTTACTGGTAGATTTAATCATATAAGAGATTTTACAAAAATAATCAGGTTGGTAACTATAACAACAATCCCAAACATCCAGAGCAATATTTATTACTAAATTTCATTGCCTATAAGTATATGAACTCCCCCCCCCCCCCTTGGATCTTATAATTTTACAATTGAAGGTGTTTCACCCCACTAGACCCTAGAAAGAAAGTGTTAAAATTAAATCTTTAGTGGCTATGTATCTTAATTATGTGAATAAATTTTCAATTAAAAAAAACAACTTGATATCTTTAAAAATAGGCTCATAACTTATAATTTTAGTGTTTTGGGGGCTGTTATACCCCGCTATCCCCAAGAAGGAAAGTGGCAAAATGAAATCTTTACTGGCTACTTAGCTCGATTATGCAAAAAAAAGTTTACATTAAAAAAATTAGCTTGATATCTCTAAAAATATGCTCAGACCTTAGATTTCAGTGTTTTGGAGCTGTTTTATCCCACTAGCCCCTAGAAGGATAGTGCCAAAATTTAATTTTCAATATTTTCACTGGTAGATTTAATCATATAAGAGATCTTACAAAAAGAATCGGGTTAATAACTATAACAACAAGCCTAAAAACATCCAAGGCAAAATTTTATACTGAATTTCATTGCCTATAAGTGTATAAACTCCCCCCCCCCCTCCCTCCTTGGTTCTTACTACAATGCCAATCTATACACATTTCAAGGACTATTTTTAATTAATCTAAAATTGAATGCACCCAAAATATACAAATATACCTATGTAAAATAATTATATAACTCCTAGGTGCTAAGCAATACAATTTTAAAAAGGTTTGTGTAACAAATATCAAACTTAAAATTCATGAAAAAACTGCATTTTTAAAGCTTGAATATACAGGGTGGGGCAAATAAGACCGGACAAACTTTAAACGGCCATAGCGCCAAAATTACATGACCAAACAGGACGTTTGACCCCACTATAAAAAGCTTAGGTAATTACCTTTTAGCATAAAAAATCTTGGGACGAAGATGGGCTCGTACTCCGAGATGGCCGCGCTTATGTTTAACAGGGCAGATTCGAAATGCGCCGGTGGAATAATCTGGATCCTTGACTAGGGCCCACTAAATCGGATCTCAGCCCATCTGTAGATGAGGTAGAGTTATGCAACTTGCTGGGGATACTGTGAGATACATAAGTAAGCCACTAGAAAAGACTAGAGCTCTCTATATAAAGTGGCTTGGCTGTAGTACTCCGGCAAAGTGAAACGTGGCAGATTTTAAGATGTCAAAAATTGTGTAAAATCATGAAAATTTCTCGGTTCTCGACGTTAGAGACCCATATGAAACTTAAAAACTCATTTTAGACTATGGATTGCGCTGACAACCCTAGCTGAATCCTCATGCCATTTCCAAAAAGGTATAGAACGTCGTTCTAGCTTAACTGTGGTCCAAATAAGAGCCTCCGTGTCAAAGGTTAGCGTTAAAGTTGGGTGAATTTGGATCCTGCAGTTACTCACGTTCCTAAGGAAATGGGGCCTCCCAGCAGCCCGATCTTAATTCAATGGGCTTTTGGGCCTGGGGCTACTTTGAAGCATGCACAAATAAACGTGCCTATATAACAAAGACCTCCCTCATTGCCACCATCAAGGAGAAATTTGCCAGCTTGGACAGGGACATGGTGACCAGGGCCTGCGGGCGGTTCAGGGGGCGGGTGAAGGCGGTGATTGAGGCTGGCGGCGATTTTATTGAATAATCTAATAGTTATATACCTATTTTGCTTGGCAGTTTTTAAAATTCAATAAAATCTTTAAAATTGACGATTTTATGTTCATTTGTTTAGAATTGGTCCGGTCTTATTTGCCCCACCCTGTACTTCAGAGGATAGCTCAAAAACGTATATATTAATAGTAAAAAAACGTTTTATGGTTCCATCGGGATTCCTCCCACACGGGATTCCTCCCACTGAATTCCTCCCACAGGATTCCTCCCAAACGGGATACCTCCCACACGGGATTCCTCCCACACGGGATCCCTCCCACAGGATTCCTCCCACACGGGATCCCTCCCACGGAATTCCTCCCCAACGGGATACCTCCCACGGTATTCCTCCCACACGGGATCCCTCCCACGGGATTCCTCCCAAACGGGATACCTCCCACGGTATTCCTCCCACACGGGATCCCTCCCACGGGATTCCTCCCAAACGGGATACCTCCCACGGTATTCCTCCCACACGGGATCCCTCCCACGGAATTCCTCCCACACGGGATCCCTCCCACGGAATTCCTCCCACACGGGATCCCTCCCACGGAATCCCTCCCACACGGGATACCTCCCACGGTATTCCTCCCACACGGGATCCCTCCCACGGAATTCCTCCCACACGGGATACCTCCCACGGTATTCCTCCCACATGGGATCCCTCCCACGGAATTCCTCCCACATGGGATACCTCCCACGGTATTCCTCCCACACGGGATCCCTCCCACGGAATTCCTCCCACACGGGATACCTCCCACGGGATTCCTCCCAAACAGGATACCTCCCACGGTATTCCTCCCACACGGGATCCCTCCCACGGTATTCCTCCAACACGGGACTCCTTCTATAAATGTTTCAATTTTTTTTTCATTTTCAAATTTTTGGGGTTGAGGTGACCTCCCACACCTCCTTAAAAAATTTTTTTCAAATTTTTTTTTTTTTTCATTTTAAGATTTTGAGGGGTGAGATGACCTTCCACCCCCCCCTAAAAAAAAAAAATTTTCAAATTTTTTTTTTTTTTTTCCATTTTCAATTTTGTTGAGGGTGGGCTAGCCTCCCACACCCCCAAACAAAATTTTATTTAAATTTTTTTTTCTTTTCATTTTTAAATTTTCGGGGTTGGGGTGACCTTCCACACCCCCCTAAAAATTTCATTTTCTTTTTTTTTCATATTTTTTTTTTTTTTTTTTCAGGGTAAGGTGACTTTCCACACCCCCCTAAAAATCATTTTTTCAAATTTTCTTTCTTTTCTGGATTTAAAATTTTTAGGGGTGGGGTGACCTCCAAAACCCCCTAAACTTTTTTTTTCAAATAATAAAAAAAATTTTAAATGGCAAAAAATATAAAATTGAAAAATTTTTCAGGGGAATGTGGGAGGTAATCCCATCCCCCTGAAAAGTTTAAAATTTAAAATGGAGGAAAAAAAAATTTTTAGGCGGGTGAGGAAGGTCAGCCCACCCCCGAAAATTTTAAAATGAAAAAAAAATTTGAAAAAAAATTTTTTATAGGGGTGTAGAAGGTCACATATTTTCATTCATAGTTTGTCCTCTTATATAAACATAGTGTGGTGGAGGAAGTCACATCTATAGTAAACTGTTATATCCATTCATTCAAATTTTAAGTACTTATGTTTTTATCCCACCTTTTTAAGATTATGGGGGGGAGGGGAGGGTTGGGTTGCAATTTACTTTTTTAGTGATTGGTAGAAGAAATAAAAACTACATTCTTCTTCAGGGGTACAAGGAGACATAAACAGACATTAAAATTTAGAGTTAAACATAATAACAGATAATTTTAAAAACAGTTTTATATTTAATTTCAAATTCTAAGAAGGTTTTGTTTTATAAAATTTTCTGTAAAACTAAAATTAGACGGACTTTAAAGACTGCTGTTGTTTTCTCAGTAAGTTAAAATAAATAATTTTTATTTCTTCAAATCTTAGAAGAAGAAGATAACATGCAAGGTGGAGATGCTCAATTTTCAGAGAGAGGAGGTGAAGTCCGAGTGGAAGGTGGATTCCAATATGTGTTGAGGAAAGATAGAATAGGAAGAAATGGTGAGAGGACATGGAGGTGCCGCATGCAGAGGCAACATAGATGCTCTGCATCTATCAAAACAAAAAATGGCATACTTCAGGGAAATGAGGCACCTGTACACTCACACACTGGAGATCCAGTGAAAAATGATGTTTTGAGAGTGCAGTCCCTCATGAGGACAAAGGCCTCTTCAACTCTTGACACAACAAGATCTGTTCTTGCAGATTGCCTTGCAGGTCTAAGTCAAGATACACTGCAAAGGCTACCTAAGCGCCCATCTTTAGATGATAACATCAGGGCTAAGAGAAGAGTGGGCAATCCTGTAGAGCTAAATCCTCAGAATTTAAGCTTTGAAATTCCTGAGAAATACAGGAATGTTCTTCTTCATGACACAGGTATTGCAGATCCTAACCGCATTTTAATGTTAGGCTCCAGGGAGCTTTTACATGTACTGGATGATGAGAATGTGTGGTTGGGTGATGGCACCTTTGCTGTTGTGCCATCAGTTTTCTACCAGCTTTACACAATTCATGCTAAGGTAGGCAACAACTATCCTCCAATAGTGTATTTTCTTTTGCCCAACAAAGAACAAAATACATACATCAGGATGCTAGATGCCCTAAAGGAACTTCTGCCTGATTCTGTTCCACAAATTCTGTTGCTTGACTTTGAAAATGCTGCTCAAAATGCATTCAGACTGGCGTACCCAAATGCTTCAGTAAAAGGATGCCTTTTCCACCTTAGTCAGTCTGTAATAAGAAAAGTTGGAGAACTAGGTCTAAAGAGCCAATTTGAAAGCAACCCAGAGTTCAACATGGCAGTCAAATCCTTAATGGCATTATCATTTGTTCCATTAGATGATGTGTTACCAAGATTTCATGAACTAGCTGATTCATTTCCAGATATAGAGAGAGTCAATGAGCTGATTGCCTACTTTGAGGTAACTTACATCCAGGGTAGAGATAGAGGTGAAGGCCTAGCAAGAAATCCTCCTAGGTATCCCCCTCAAGTTTGGAACCATTTTACAGATCCAGCTGATAATGTTCCCAGAACCACTAATGCTGTAGAAGGTTACCACAATGGATTAAATTCACTCTTTCTCTCTAAACATCCCAGTGTGTGGAAACTCTTAGATGGGCTTATAAAGGACATTGCACTCCAACATAAGGTTTATGCTGACAATCAGGCTGTCAACAATCCTGCAGTTAGACAAAAATACAAATTGTTGGCCCAAAGACTTGCTGCAAAAGTTAATACTTATGCAGCAACCCAAATAAGTTGATCTATCTCAGAGCAGTAGCTAACATTTTTAGCTCTGTCTGATCCTATGAGGAAACAATTTTTTATAAAAAAAAAATAAAATAAAAAAAAAATATAAAAAATAAAAAAAATAAAAAGATTTAAAAAAAAAGAAAAGCAAAAAAAAATTTTTTAAATTAAAAACATCAAAAATGGCTTGCTATTATACTTGACCTCCTCGTGGTGCAAGCTGGATAAGACAGACAAAGTATAAAAATCAAATGAAACTTTTTCAGACATATAGTCAAAATAAAAAACCTATATTTTTAAAATCTTTAGAGGACAATTTATAGAAAAAATTTGGAAATAATTTGGAAAAAGAATTTTAAAAATAAAATCTTGGTTTTCTTTTAAATAAATAACTGAAAAAAAGGGAAAATGTTTTTTTGTAAAATGAACCCATGTGGCACTGCATGATAGACTCGAAATATTATTATTATTATTTGATTCTTTATTTGTCTTAATTATATACATAAAAAAGTTTACATCTGAATTATAAGAGTTATTATAACAATATTAACAATATTAAATAAAGATTATTCCAAGATATTCTCTTTAAAAAAAGTGTTAGTTGATTGTAAACCAGAAGTAAAAAAAAGAGAAAGAAAAATTGCCGTTTATCATAAAAGGTGTACATTTAAATTAAGTTAAGACTTATTCAACAAATCTATTCTCAAAATATGTCAATTTTATACTAAAAAAATAGAACTTCAGTAAGTTCTATAAAAAAAATAAGGGTCATTAAGAAATTAAAAAAATGTTTATGATACAAATATTAGGTCAATACTAATCCTAAATATACACTGATTAAAACTGTGTAAAGGATACAAAGCTGAACTTTAAATTGTAAATGATGGATAAATAACAGCTTATACCAATAACGAATTTAATTCGGGGAAAAAATCACGAAACCTATACATGTTTTTCAGCTGTCGTTGGGGGGCAACACATCGTAATATTGACGTCCTCTCCATTTGCCCCCTAAATATTATTTTAGAATTAACTCCATTGTTTGTTATACCTATCCCTGGATAAATAAGTGTGGCCTGTTAAATGAAAACTGCAGAATGCTTTAATGGGCAGACTACCGAAAGCTTCACCTCAAGAATATTGTTTAGGTTATACACTGACCCTCTATTGGATGAGGTAATTTTTCTTGTCTGTCACCATGTGAAAAACAGGCTTAAATTCACATGGTTAAAGTTAGAATAACAAGAAATAATAATCCTCGGGATCATAATTTTTTTCTACTATACTAATTTATCAATACCCACCTATAAACTCTACAGGTGAGATGAAGTTGAGGTGAAATACTTAAGTGTGTCTAAAGATTTGGTGTGTTTGTTGTAAGTGTAAAGTATAGGAATTATATATTACATATGGATTTGAAAAAACAAACACTTTTAGAAATGCCCTCATTTGCAGGTAGTTTTCTTTCTATATTCGAAGTATGACATTTATCCAGGGTCGAATTGATATGTTGTTAATTTTTCATATCCTAATTTATAATTTTTGTTTTTGAGCAAAAATTTTCTTTGAAAGGAAATAAATTCAAGTAGATTTGAATTTAAAGGGATCTTTTTTTTCAGTCTTGACTGAAAGATAAAAAATAACACAAGTGTAATTTCAATATTAACTACATTAATAAGGTATCTGGTAAGCGTTTTTGGGACTCCTATTAACAGCCAGCTTGAGTCGAAATTAAATTCCATATTCTGTAGAAATTCTGTGAAGTAGTTTGATGTAAAGTTTGTGGTGACGGGACAGTCCAGAAAAAAGTGCTGTGTTGTTTCTCTCGGTGCGGGTAGATTCCGATCCAACTTACAAAGTGTACATTCTGGAGATTCTGGCCTAAAATTAGAGATATTAGCGTTAAAATAGTTATAATTGTTTATGGACCTAAATGCGAATTCTCGGATATTTATTGGTAAAAAGGAAAAAGTCCATACTTTGTGCCATTTACGCTCTCTCTCTATGTCAAATTCTCTTATTTTCGCCCAGTTATACCTATTTAAGTAAGACTTACACTTTTCTATCCTCTGATCATCATTTGATAAGAAGTAACGGAAATGTTTTGACTTTACTTTTGGCTTTAAAAAAAGTGAACTGATTTTAGTTTGGGGCTTTGAAAGTTTACACCTATATAAAGCAATATTGTGCTGAACAAATCCTCGAAGTCTCAAAAATTCCATGTAATTAAAATTGACCTTTGATTTGATGTTAAAGTTTCTATAATCTAGACAAATATTATCAATATTTAACAGGTCTCCAAAACAAATTGACTTTATATCATTTTCATAGCGTACCCATGTTGTTTCTGTAAAAATTGCCCTGCTTACAATTTGTTTTTCACTATTACAGAAGAAATTATTTTTAAAAATTCTCATATCTTTTATGTTATCATGGTTTAGCCAAAATGAATTTGAAAATATTATATATGATTCAATAATTCTAGATAAAATAGGATTAATATTCTTATCTAATTTTTCATTGAAATAAAATGGATCATTTGCTTGACATCTAGTATTTTTTATTTCTAAAGCCCAAGTATCTACTATAGATAAGGATTTTTTATACATTAAAATATCTAAAGAGCGTAAAAAATCTATTACTTTTGGTATTCCTAAACCTCCATTTTCAACACTTTAAAAGATTTTAGATTTTGCAATTGGTCTACTTTGACATAATAAAGAAATAATGAGATTTTCAATTTGCAAAATTATTTCTTCAGATGGAAAGACAACTACCCCTACATAATTCAGTAAAGGTAACATGAATCCCTTTATAATTGCAATTTTTCCAGGTGTAGTAAGGTAGAAAAGTGCCCAAAAATTTCTAACTTTTGACATTATAGTGACAATTTTGTTCCAATTATTTTGCATATTAGACAGTTTTGAATCAAAATGTAAACCTAAAATATCAAAATCATCAACCAATTCAATACCAATTAAATCCAATTCCAGAAAAAAATCATTTGATGGCTTCCTACCTATAATACAAATTTTGGTTTTGTTTACATTAGTTCTTAAATTAGAAACTTGTGCAAAGTAGGTAAGAATTTGAAAAATAGTTTTTAAAGCAATGGCAGTTGGAGTAAATGCAACATTACAATCATCGGCAAATGCTGATTCAGGGTCTGGCTGTGTATCTGTGTCGGTCAATTTAAAAGGTATAGCTCTTGGTATTACAATTTCATTGTTAATTGATAAAATAAGTAATAAAGGAGTTAGGGCAATTTTAAAAATGTTAGGACTTGGCCTATCACCTTGCATATAACCAACTTTCATGGGAAAGTTAGGTGTTATTCCAGTATCGGTCAGAATGTGGGCAAATCTATCATTCATGCATGTTAAAATCATATTTATCATATTTGGGCCAAAATTCATAAATTCCAATACATTTCTTAAATAACCATGTCCAATACAGTCAAAGGCTGAGTGAAAATCAATTAAAGCAATTGCTAGAGACGAGTTGGAAGCTAAAGTTTTAGAAATTAGTTCATAAATTTGAATCAAATTTTCCTGAATAGTGTATTTAGAAGAATAAGCTTTTTGAGATCTGATATTTATTTTGTCAATTACTTTTTTTAACCTATTGTCAATAACCCCAGAGAAAATTTTGTACACAGTAGACAAACAAAAAATTGTCCTCCAAGATTTAATTTTTGAAAGGTCAGAATTTTTTTTGGCTATAAGTCTAATTTTACCACATCTTAGCATGCCTCTTAACTGTTTTTTATTAATCATTTCTTTAAAGCCTCTCAGTAAAGGTAAGCTTAAAATGTCCCAAAACTTAACCAACATTCTATAAGGAATACCATCTGGTCCTACACTAGAATTTAAATTAGCTGAACAAAGTGACTCTTTTAATTCATTAATAGAAATGTCTGCCTCTAATTTTTCTCTATCTGTGTTATTTAATTTATGTTCTAATATTTTTGGGTGATTTACATTATTGCCTAAAAAATCAAAGAGAGAAGAATTGGAAATAAAGGCTGTGCCAAATTTATTTTTAAAGTGATTTGTTAAAAACTCATTCCTTTCATTCTCACATGTAAAAGATTCACCTAAGTCATTCTTAATTTGTGAGATAGAGTCAGCTTTTTTTGAATTTTTTAGCAAACTACTAAATGCTTTTGAGGCCTTTTCTGCATTTAAAATGTGGAAATACCCAGAAGTCTCTAACCTACGATAATTTTCTTCATCTTCCATTTTACTCAGACTGTTTTCAATATCAATGATTTTATTAAGTACAGTATCATCTGTGACATTTCCACACTTCAACGCGTTTAATGACCTTGACAAATCTTTTTGTATTTTTCTACTGCTCTTAAGAAAGTTTGATTGAAAGCTTATTATAGAATTTTAATACAATTTAATAAAACTTCAAGGAAAGCATCATGACTGATATTTAAAGGCATTTCATACAATTCATTTAAAGGAGGAAGTAAATCAAAGAGATAATTTATAGCCCTATCTTTTTGTTCAATCCAGAACAATATTAGCCTATCATTTTTAAATTCTGTCAAACTTAGGTCATTCTTTAATCTAAATGCTAAACTTATCTGAGAAATAATGTCTTGTAGATGTAGCTTGTTAGGAACTTCACAATGTTGTAGAACCAGCTCGTATACATGGATTCTCACACCCTCAGTAAGACCATCAATATCTAATAAAGAAGAATTTATAGTACATTCACGTTTTGAATTATTTTGATATGTTTTGAAAACCAATTGTTTGTGGTCAGAGGGAAGCTTTTAATGGCTCATAATTGCAAGAGCTAAAAGTATTTGCAAGCTGCGGACTCAGTAGAATATGATCGATTCTACTTCTGTTTGTCTTAGTTTTTGAGAAAGGAACATAACTAAATTCTAATTTAGTCGGATGAAGCAATCTAAATAAATCGGTAGATTCCTCTTAGTATTATTTTTAGCGATTTCGAAAATTTGAGTAGCCCCCCCCCCCCCCCCCCCCCCGACAACAAAATAATAATTTAAGTAAACTATTATTAGGTTGGACAGGAGGAAGGGAGGGAGGGTATATAAGGCGAGACACGAGCCTTGCCTTGCCTTGCCTTGCCTTGCCTCAGGCTCCTTAGTCAACCATGCCAACCAGTTTAGGATCGCAGTCCCTCACTACAAGGCATATTGTAGTCGACTAACAAACAGCTACAAGCTTTCAGTCTATTTATAGCAGAATTCTTACTGTATTGTTTACCCCTTTCCTCTCCCATCTGACCAACAACCCCCTTATCCCCGCCCCCTTTATGTTCTCCCTCTCGTCCGCTACGTGTCCGCGTTTTTTTACTGTATTGTTTACCCCTTTCCTCTCCCATCTGACCAACAACCCCCTTTTCCCAGTCCCCTTTATGTTCTCCCTCTCGTCCGCGTTTTTTTAGCAAGAACAATTTTATTTGTGGGTTGCGTAGCAATATTTAAAAGAAATAGCCGACAACGAACATCTGTGGCCGCAGCGCTCGGCTCCCTAGCCTATAACCTAACCTAACCTAACCTAAAATAGTTTTTTGAAATTTAGAAAATTAAAGTACCCCAGACAACGAACATCCGTGGCCGCAGCGCTCGGCTCCCTAGCCTATAACCTAACCTAACCTAACCTAAAATAGTTTTTTGAAATTTAGAAAATTAAAGTACCCCAGACAACGAACATCCGTGGCCGCAGCGCTCGGCTCCCTAGCCTATAACCTAACCTAACCTAACCTAAAATAGTTTTTTGAAATTTAGAAAATTAAAGTACCCCAGACAACGAACATCCGTGGCCGCAGCGCTCGGCTCCCTAGCCTATAACCTAACCTAACCTAACCTAAAATAGTTTTTGAAATTTAGAAAATTAGAGTACCCCGACATCAAGTTGTGGACACAGGAAAAAGGCAAGCTTCAATTTAATTCAATAACGTGTCCGTGCTGTGTGGAGAAGCCTCGCTTCGCTCGCTTCCCCACACAGCACGGACACGTTATTGAATTAAATTGAAGCTTGCCTTTTTCCTGTGTCCAAATCTTTTCCTCCTCCCGCAGACTATCCAGACTGTCGGGGGGGGGGGGGGGGGGCTACTCAAATTTTCAAATTGATAAAAAATTTTGTAACAGGAAAACGCCAATAAATCTACACAAAAATTTCTCTATCCACAAGGAAAGCTCTTTACAATGTTCTAAATTTGGCAATGAATTTGTATTTATCAAGTCTAAGTGTACGAGACCTTGTTCTGGTTGTATAGTTGTAGGTATTACATTCAAATCCCCTGCGATAATGTAAAATGTATTTCCAATGCTCAATATTTTATCCCTTAACTGTCTAAAGAAATATTTGTTGTTATTTTGAGTTGGCCCATAGCATGATATCAATGAAATTCTACATTCATTTATTTTTAAATCCAAAATTAAAACATTTTCATCAATGGAACTAAAACTTTTAATTATTTCATATTTCAAAGTTTGTTTGATTAAAATCGCTACACCCCTCTCCCCCTTTGAACTATTGCAATAAGATTTATAGCTACCAGCCATATTAAAACATACTTCTTTACTGAAAATACTTTCTTTATTATTTAATCTAATATCCTGAACGAACAGTATATCAGGTTTAGTTTTAAGCATTGCATTAATTTTAAGTTTAAACTTGTTTATTGATGCTTTACCTACATTGTAAGTGCTTATATTGATTGAGTTGCAATTAAGAGAACTAAAATAAATATCCTTAAGTAAAGAAACATCTTGTGTTGAATTAACATTTTGAATATAAATCTTTTCAATGAAACTTAAATTATTCATTAAACATTACTTTATAATTCTTAATAAAAGATGAGCAAGTAACTAAATAAAAATTAACTGAATTTAATCTGTTGTAGATAAGACTAAACCTTGTATGTTTGTTAGAAGATGTTTCAAAGTAGGGGTTTGAATGCATAATAATTAGTAGGGGGGTAGAGAAAAAGAGGGGATAAATTGTTTGAAAAACTGGAATTTTAATTTTATTACAACTTCTGTTAAATATATGAATATTGAATCTTACTAAGTTTATTATATGATTTCGGAACAAAAAAAAGACAACAAAGTAAACTAAAACTATATAAACCATAGCAAAAACAAAAATATTCAATTGAAATAATGTTATTTTTTAAAGCTTGAAATATTCAGAATAGCATGGCTGTTGCTTGAATTGTGAAACTAGTTTAGAATCTGCTGGTACTTTAACATTTTGGAGATGTATCCATGGTTTATTATAATCTTTTTCACGATAGGAAATAAATAAAGATTTACCAGTTTCAGTATTGGGTCTAATAAGAATATGTTTGTCTGTCAGGTCAATTTTCTCATTCTTATAGTTTGATAGTTGAGAACGTATTTTTGTAATATCGTCAACAATTGATTTAAGCCAATGAAAAGGGGTTTTTAGACCAATTTTGCTTACTTCTTTAACTACCATTGCCCTATCTTCCTTACTTTTAGTCTTAACAATAAAAGGAATGGTGTTTTTACCATTAGGCAAAGTTGTTTGTTTAGCAAGTGGTATGATCTGTGCTTTAGCGATGATATCTTTCAATTCAGCAATTTCTTCCAGAGATTCCTTAGCCTTTTTAACTATTTCCCCATGCTCTTTTAGATTTGCCCCAAAGTCCAAGTCAATAATCTTACATTGAGTGGCTGTTGCCTTTAAGTCTTCACAGCACTTTTTATAGGCAACCAAAGTTTCAACAGAGTTTACTAAATTCCCACATACTACATTTTTAGTCAAGGTTGCCTTAGTAGAGTCAGCTGCTTTTTCTAGCCCCCCAACCTTTCTAGCTAGAAGCATAAGCAGTTCTGCTGTATCATTCAAAATAGGCGACAGTTTGCTAACTAAACTTTTCGCTGTTTCTTGGTCAGACCCCATATTTTCTGCTTTTTTTTCTAAACATTCCATGGTAGATGTTACATTTTGCCAATTTATCATAGCTCTTTCAACAATGTCACTAGGAGGTTGAATATCGCTATCACTTCCCTCTCTAATCCTTTTAGAATTAGCCCTAGGCCTAAAAGTTCCATTTTTAACAATTTCAGAAAAAGTGTTTTGTTCCATGACTTATTGCAAAAGAAGACAAAAATCAAGATAAAGGGTATATAGATAGATTAATATAATATAATAATAAAAAAAAACTTATCTAGAAAACTTGATGATGTTGTTGGTTTGTAGAAACACTAAGCTTGTACAGGACACAACAGGTTTTCTGGCGGTCAAACACAACTCACACTTTGAAAGCAGGAGCTCAGTATTGACGTCTTAACGACAAGAAGGGTTGAAACCAACTGAAAAAGAAGTATTACCAAACTTTACCAATAAACTGTAAACAAATATGATAAATATACAAGCAAAATAACAAGTTAATGTTGAGATTCAATTCCTTCTCGTTCCTTCTTAAGCATAAAATGAATTTGAAAATTTTTAACACAAACTTTAATATCCTTATCAGGATGTTGATTTTATATGTCGTCTTTATGACAGGTGAAGATGTTATGAATATATTTCTTAAATTATGTATATAAAAAAATATTGTACGGTAATATCAAATTAAATTAAACATAATTTATTTTTTTTGTTTTTTTTTGTACCAGAATCATCCCTGCAATTAAAGAAGAAAAAGATTTGTTTTGTTTTACATAGCAGACTAAATGTATTATGATAACATACAACATCTCTTTGTGAGTTCATATTTATAATATTGATTTTTATAAATGAATTAATGAAAAAATATTTGTTTGAAATTTGACTAAATGTCATATTGTATAATTTACTTAACCCTTAACAGTCGGGCCCCTTGCCGCATCTTTATCGGTCGGGGGTGAGGGGGTGGTGTTCAACGCCCCCTCCCCTATTATCTGAGCGACTATTAGAGCTAGAGGTCTTAAAATTTCTGTGTATGTCCCCTGTTTGATAATAAATTTCCCCTATCGTTATCCGCTGAACAGATGTGGTCCTTGTTTTTTTTTTGTAAAACTTAAATTAAAAAATAGAGGGGATTAAATTCTAGTGCCCATAATGATTGCTGGGGGCGTAGCGTTTTTAGCATGGCAAGCATCGTTTTAGAATTAAAAAGAAAATAAATGTTTCAGTTAATAACAACCCAACAAATGATGTCTATAGCAATTTGATCAGCTGATTGGTTTTAATACTAGATGTTTTTTTAAGTAGCAAAGCTACTTTAAATCTAGGAAATAAATCTAATTTTGCTTAGAATTTACTTTTAGGTGTTTTAAACGTTGTAAATTGAAGATTTTATTTTGATAATTAACATTTTACAACAATACCCTCTATAAACCTTGAGGAAGTTTGATAAAATTACGTTTATTTTGCAAGCTTTTTTGAAAATACTTCATTATTTTTATAATTCTGACAAAATAGAATTTCTGTTTAAGTAAATAACATGGCCACAAAAAGGTTTAAGCAGTTATTGAAATATTTTATTACCATTCTTGCTAATTAAATAGTTGTTAACTATGTTTAATTTGCATTTTTTTAAAAGACAAGAAAAATATCCTACTTAAATGCTACTTTTATGAAGTTATCTTAAACCTTTTCCAAAAGTTTGTTTTATAAAAATATTTTATTTTCCATTGATTTTATTGATTATATAGGTTAAAAATATCAAAGTATTTTTTAAAGGCTATAGATTAATTTTGATTAATTCCGATTTTTTATTTTTTAAATTTTTTTCAAATCTGAAAGAATATGCCTGTCTTTTTAAAGAATAGATTATATAAAAAAACTAAATTAAACATATTCAGGCTATCAAAAAGTTAGAAATATTTTTTTTTACTATTAAATCGCTAATTTTTAAAATCATTAGATTTTAAGCTTATTTTGCATGGAAACACACTTTTTCAGTCATTTCTTCTCAACAATGGATCTTATATGATTATTACTGAAAACTTTTATGAAAATGTTATTAACCAAAACTCCAAATAAAGGAAATAATTGCCGTTTGCGAAAATGTGTGCAAAAAGTTGCCAATATCTCGTTAGAAGGGACTTAATGGATTTTAATTTTTACTGCTTACGACTTAGTGGACTATAAACTATTAGAAAAGTATCACTTCAAGGTGGAATTTTAAGGGTCAACTTTTTTTCTTTTAAAATTCGCAGTGGTGGGAGGAATACAGTAGAAGAGATCCCGTGTGGGAGGAATCCCGTGGGAGGGATCCTGTGTGGGAGAAATCCTGTTTGGGAGGAATACCATAGGAGGTATGTGACCTTCCACCCCCCCTTTAAAAAAATTTTTTTTTCTTCCTCCATTTTCAAATTTTAAACTTTTCATGGGGATGGGGTAACCTCCCACAACCCCCTGAAAAATATTTCAAATTTTTATTTTTTGCCATTTAAAATTTTTTTATATGAAAAAAAATTTTTAGGGGGTTGTTGGAGGTCACCCCACCCCAAAAAATTTTAAATCCAGAAAAGAAAAAAAAATTAAAAAGATTTTTTTTAGGGGGGGTGGAAGGTCACCTTACCCCGGAAAAAGTGTGGGAGGTCACCCCAACCCCAAAAATTTAAAAATGAAAGAAAAAAAAAATTATGGAGGTGAGGGAGGTCACCCCAACGCCAAAAATTTAAAAATAAAAAAGAAAATTGAATGAAAATTTATTTGGGGGTGTGGGAGGTCACCCCACCCTCAACAAAATTGAAAATGGAAAAAAAAAATTTTTTTAGGGGGGTGTGGAAGGTTATCCCACCCCCAAAAATCTTAAAATGAAAAAAAAAAATTTGAAAAAAAAAATTTTGGGGGGGTGTGGAAGGTCACCCCCCCCCATGAAAATTTTAAAATGAAAAAAAAAAAATTTGAAATTTTTTTTTTACGGGGGTGTGGAAGGACACCCCACCCTAACAAATTGAAAATTGGAAAAAATTGAAACATTGTTGGGAGGAGTCCCGTATGGGAGGAATACCATGGGAGGGAACCCGTGTGGGAGGAATACCGTGGGAGGTATCCTGTTTGGGAGGAATCCCCTGGGAGGGATCCCGTGTGGGAGGAATTCCGTGGGAGGTATCCCGTGTGGGAGGAATCCCGTGGGAGGTATCCCGTGTGGGAGGAATACCGTGGGAGGGATCCCGTGTGGGAGGAATACCGTGGGAGGTATCCCGTTTGGGAGGAATCCCGTGGGAGGGATCCCGTGTGGGAGGAATACCGTGGGAGGTATCCGGTTTGGGAGGAATCCCGTGGGAGGGATCCCGTGAGGGAGGAATTCCGTGGGAGGGATCCCGTGTGGGAGGAATACCGTGGGAGGTATCCTGTTTGGGAGGAATCCTGTGGGAGGGATCCCGTGTGGGAGGAATACCGTGGGAGGTATCCCGTTTGGGAGGAATCCCGTGGGAGGGATCCCGGTTGGGAGGAATCCTGTGTGGGAGGAGTCCTGTGTGGGAGGAATACCGTGGGAGGGATCCCGTTGGGAGGAATCCAGTGGGAGGAATCCCGTGGGGAGGAATCCCGTGACTACCCTTTTTAATGTGTTAAAAAAAAACATTTTAAAATCCTGATTTTGAGGATGATGTCCTTTCAGATGCTCCAATTGGTGATGATGATGAGCCAAATGTTATCTAAGTACATGCCCATTACAACAACTTGTCTATCAACCTATGTACCATTTTTTGTAGTCATAGCAATCTCCACTGGAGCCAGCCGACAAGAAATATAAACATCTTCTTAAAACGACAGCATTTACCTTATTCATTGGAGTAATTAAAATTGCATTTTTTTTCTTTTTTAATACTGCTTGGCTGGAGGCTGCTATGAATACAAAAATAGGACCATAGTTCAATATATAAGTTGTCATCATGGTCATGCACTTTGATAACATTTGGCTCACCATCACTACCCATAGGAGCATCTTAAAGGCCATCATCCTCAAAATCAAGATTTTAAAATGGATTTTTTAACACATTAAAAATCATTTTTGTATACTTTTGGGAGTAATTATTATTTTTAATATGTATTTAGCTTCATCCATAAGACTGGAGGTCAGCAACTGTCCTCTAAAGTGATAGGGGTCGAATTTTTTTCTTCTAATATTTCTTATTTTAAAAAATCATTAATTTCTACCTTATACTACATTTCATAACAATTAATGCATAAATCCCTTGAAAAATTGTTAATTTATCAGAATCAATCTTTAAAACAGAAGTAAAGTGCAAAAAAATCGTTTTTCCATTGATTTGTTTTGGATTTGCATATCTTTTTGGTTCACCAGTTTTTACCCAAAATGCTGTTTTTGAGATCTTGTGCTTCATTGGTGCTGATTAATAAAAAATTAACGGTGGAAACTTGGGGTATACTCCTTTTCACGACATCCCTCCATATGGAGCGATGATTTTCTATAGCTCCTTCAAGGAGCTATAGCATAGCCTCTCATCATATGGAGCGATGTGAAAGCCCCTTTTAAGGAGCGTTCATATCGCCCCTTATGATAAGAGGCTATGCTATAGCTCCTTCATGGCCTCTTAATAGCTCCTTTAAAGGGGCGTTCATATCGCCTCTTATGATAAGAGGCTATGCTATAGCCCCATGATGGCTCCTTTATAGCCTCTCCATCGCCCCTCCATAGTCCCTTACCTTAATTTATATAACAACCCACTTGATGGCCCCTACATCGCTCCTCCATCGCCCCTTCTCCAAATTTATATTACATTGTACTTTGATGGCCCCTACATCGCTCCTACATCGCCCCTTCATCGCTCCTACATCGCTCCTTCTCCAAATTTATATTAAATTGTACTGTGATGGCCCCTACATCGCTCCTACATCGCTCCTACATCGCTCCTTCATCGCTCCTACATCGCCCCTCCATCGCTCCTACATCGCTCCTTTATCGCTCCTTCTCCAAATTTATATTAAATTGTACTGTGATGGCCCCTACATCGCTCCTACATCGCTCCTTCATTGCTCCTACATCGCCCCTTCATCGCTCCTTCTCCAAATTTATATTACATTGCAACTTGATGGCCACTACATCACTGCTACATCGCTCCTTCATCGCTCCTACATCGCTCCTTCATCGCTCCTACATCGCCCCTCCATCGCTCCTACATCGCTCCTTCTCCAAATTTATTTTAAATTGTACTGTGATGGCCCCTACATCGCTCCTACATCGCTCCTTCATCGCTCCTACATCGCCCCTTCATCGCTCCTTCTCCAAATTTATATTACATTGTACTTTGATGGCCCCTACATCGCCCCTCCATCGCTCCTACATCGCCCCTCCATCGCTCCTTCTCCAAATTTATATTACATTGTACTTTGATGGCCCCTACATCGCCCCTCCATCGCTCCTACATCGCCCCTCCATCGCTCCTACATCGCTCCTTCATCACTCCTTCTCCAAATTTATATTAAATTGTACTGTGATGGCCCCTACATCGCTCCTACATCGCTCCTTCATCGCTCCTACATCGCTCCTACATCGCTCCTTCATCGCTCCTACATCGCCCCTTCATCGCTCCTTCTCCAAATTTATATTACATTGCAACATGATGGCCCCTACATCACTGCTACATCGCTCCTTCATCGCTCCTACATCGCCCCTTCATCGCTCCTTCTCCAAATTTATATTAAATTGTACTGTGATGGCCCCTACATCGCTCCTTCATCGCTCCTACATCGCCCCTTCATCGCTCCTTCTCCAAATTTATATTACATTGTAACTTGATGGCCCCTACATCGCTCCTACATCGCTCCTCCATCGCTCCTTCATTGCTCCTACATCGCCCCTTCATCGCTCCTTCTCCAAATTTATATTACATTGCAACTTGATGGCCCCTACATCGCTCCTCCATCGCCCCTTAATAGCCCCTTACCTTAATTTATATAACAAAGCTCCTATATGGCCTCTCTATCGCCCCTTAATAGCCACTTAATTTAATTATATAACATTGCCCCTACATAGCCTCTCCATCGCCCCTTAATAGCCCCTTACCTAAATTTATATAACAAAGCTCCTATATAGCCTCTCCATCGCCCCTTAATAGCCCCTTACCTTAATTTATATAACATAGCCCCTATATAGCCTCTCAATCGCCCCTTAATAGCCTCTTACCTTAATTTATATAACATAGCCCCTATATAGCCTCTCCATCGCCCCTTAATAGTCCCTTACCCTAATCTATATAACATAGCCCCTACAAAGCCTCTCCATCGCCCCTTAATAGCCCCTTACCTTAATCTATATAACAAAGCTCCTACATAGCCTCTCCATCGCCCCATAATAGCCTCTTACCTTAATTATATAACATAGCCCCTACATAGCCTCTCCATCGCCCCTTAATAGCCCCTTACCTTAATCTATATAACAAAGCTCCTACATAGCCTCTCCATCGCCCCATAATATCCCCTTACCTTAATTATATAACATAGCTCCTACATAGCCTCCCCATCGCCCCTTAATAGCCCCTTACCCGAATTTATATAACATAGCCCCTAAATAGCCTCTCCATCGCCCCTTAATAGCCCCTTACCTTAATTTATATAACATAGCCCCTACATAGCCTCTCCATCGCCCCTTAATAGTCCTTTACCTTAATTTATATAAAATAGCCCCTATATAGCCTCTCCATCGCCCCTTAATAGCCAATTTATATAACATAGCCGCTACATAGCCTCTCCATCGCCCCTTAATAGCTCCTTACCTTAATTTATATAACATAGCCTCTCCATCGCCCCTTAATAGCCCTCCATCGCCACTTAAAAGCCCCTTACCTTAATTTATATAACATAGCCTCTACATAGCCTCTCCATCGCCCCTTAATAGCCCCTTATATCCTCCTTCAAAACAGTTATACACCTTCCCAGGATCTATTGGAAGCTACCCTATAAAGGAGAACCATATCGGTTCTGCAGTTAGCGATCTTCTTTGATACATACAGACAATGATCCTGTTACTTTAAAAATAAAATGGCCTAAAGCCATCTCATTACCCATAGGAAGCTTCACTGTAAAGGAGAACCATGTCGGTTTAGTGGTTAGCAAGGTACAGACAGACATACATACAGACAAAGATCCTGTTACTTTATTATAAGGATTAAAATAAAATAGTTATTAACCTCTCCAGGACCTATGAGAAGCTACCCTATTAAGGAGAACGATCTCAGGACCTATAGGAATCTTCACTGTAAAGGAGAACCATATTGGTTCAGCGGTTAGCAAGATCCTTCGGTACAGACAGGCATTCATACATACAGACAAAGATTCTGTTAATTTATTTTAAGAAATACAGATAAAATTGTTATAAACCTTTCCAGGCCTAAAACCATCTCAGGACCTAATTTCTGCCGTTGACAACTCGAGTTAAGTTACTATATTATTTTTACAATGTTTAACTTATCTGTTATTATTGGCTGACGAAAAGTTTGGGCAAAAAAAAAGATTCATTCTTCAATGAAATATCTCTCCAGTATAATTTTGGCAAGTGCTAATTTATTAAGAATAAAGTTTGCCACAAATTTACCAAAAAATCTCATTGTCATTTCGCCAGGGAGGATTGGGATAGTTCCCAATGTGTTATAAGTTGGCTTATCCAAGAGTGCTGTCTAGTCTCCAAAGTTTTATAATATCGTTTTCTTATTCGTTAGATTAACAACCTTGGGGTCTTTTTATTGTTTTGTGATTGTTTAGTTCATTAAGTTGAGTGTCTAAATGTTTCAACCACTAATTCTAAACTAAAGAAGGGGTAATTTTGTGAATCATCAATGGGAATAATTAATATATAAACATACATATTAGATCTTTTCATGAAAATACCCATTCTCGAATTTCATTCTTCTGCTAACCTAAAAAGTTACTTTAGGGGCCTAGAAATACATGTACAAAATTTCAGCTCTTTATCTCTACTGGCGACCTAGCGCCAGGCATGTAAAATATCAACAGATAACGGTAGCACGGCGGTTTTAACAATATCTCAGTAATGTGCAGGTTTTAAGCTCTTCTGCATATTTCAATTTAAACACATAAGGCCAAAGATATTATATCCAAAAAATCTTTTGTCAAAGTCTACTCTACACCTAGCGCCAGTCAGTTTTCTAAAATCATGCATTTTATACCTGTGAAAAATGAAATCGCCAGCGCTAGGTGTAGAGTAGACTTTGACAAAAGATTTTTGGGTTATCATATCTTAGGCCTTATGTGTTTAAGTTGAAATATGCAGAACACCTAAATTCACCTTCCAAACCATTCTCTATGCATTTTAAATTTTTTAATGAAATAACGGGATTTCAAAACTGCCTTTTGAAAAGGCCTAAAAAGTATCTTTTTTTGTCCCTTTTTTCAATGTTTATAGTTACAACTTATTTAGATATTATTCTCAGTTAGAAAAAAATTGGCGCTTCCAGCACCAAAACCGGCAAAAACAGGCAGTTAAACTTCTGTTCCCCTACTTAACCCCCTAACAGACCCCCCCTCTATCTCGGCTCCTGTTACAGATAGAGACGTAAAACTTTTTTCTGGTGGTTATGTGTATGTTTAGAGAAAATTACTTTTCTAGTCATAGCGGTCAGACCGCTCCTTATCCGCTTTTTAGGGGCCAGCCGCTAAATATTAAAACTGCTGTAGAGCAGCCAATTTTAAAGCTAAGACAACCAAATTTTATGACGAACTATTATTTTTATAACAAACAAATACCTTTTCTGACCATCGCCGAAAAACGACAAATAACGGAAACTGCCAATTTTGGTGGTAAAATGGCAGTTGGCGGCGCTAAATAATATTTTTATCTGTTTATAGTTACAATTTATTAAGATATTATTCCAGTTAAAAAAAAATTGGCGCTTCCAGCACCAAAACCGGCAAAAACAGGCAGTTAAACTTCTGTACCCCTACTTAACCCCCTAACAGACCCCCCCCCCTCTATCTCGGCTCCTGTTACAGATAGAGACGTAATACTTTTTTCTGGTGGTTCATGTTTATTTTTAGAGAAAATTACTTTTTCTAGTCATAGCGGTCAGACCGCTCCTTATCCGCTTTTTAGCAGCCAGCCGCTAAACATTAAAACTGCTGTAGAGCAGCCAATTTTAAAGCTAAGAAAACCAAATTTTATGATGAACTATTATTTTTTATAACATAAAAAATACCTTTTCTGACCATTGCCAAAAAACAACAAATAATGGAAACCGCCAATTTTGGCAGTAAAATGGCGGTTTGCGGCGCTAATTAATATTTTTATCTGTTTATGATCACAATAAAAGACTTCATACAAAAATTGGCTGATTAAGGTCCGGAAAGGGGCAACACAGTTAATTGTTGAAACTAATGTAATAGATTTTTATTTTAGTCAGATGCCAGACACAGGCAATTAAATAAATTAACATTTAGAAATAGGAAAGAAAACAAAGTCATTCCTAATTAGGACAGAAGTCACTGGAAATTGATCTGATTGATCTAAGGAAGGCTACTTATGTCCTTCATCTAACAAAATCTAACTTAAGGGAGGTGACTTATTCTTGCAAAACATAGCAAATTCTTGGAAATCTTAGCTTTTCTGTCCTTCACATAGCTAATTCTTGCAAAACATAGCAAATTCTTGCAAAACATAGCAAATTCTTGGAAAACTTAGCTTTTCTGTCCTTCAGATAGCTAATTCTTGCAAAACATAGCAAATTCTTACAAAACATAGCAAATTCTTGCAAAACATAGCAAATTCTTGCAAAACATAGCAAATTCTTGCAAAACATATGAATTTGCTATGTTTTGCAAGAATTTGCTATGTTTTGCAAGAATTAGCTATGTGAAGGACAGAAAAGCTATGTTTTGCAAGAATTTGCTATGTTTTGCAAGAATTTGCTATGTTTTGTAAGAATTTGCTATGTTTTGAAAGAATTTGCTATTTTTTGCAAGAATTTGCTATGTTTTGCAAGAATTTGCTATGTTTTGCAAGAATTTGCTATGTTTTGCAAGAATTTGCTATGTTTTGTAAGAATTTGCTATGTTTTGCAAGAATTAGCTATGTGAAGGACAGAAAAGCTAAGTTTTCCAAGAATTTGCTATGTTTTGCAAGAATTTGCTATGTGAATGACAGAAAAGCTAAGTTTTCCAAGAATTTGCTATGTTTTGCAAAAATTTGCTATGTGAAGGACAGAAAAGCTAAATTTTCCAAGAATTTGCTATGTTTTGCAAGAATTTGCTATGTTTTGCAAGAATTTGCTATGTTTTGCAAGAATTTGCTATGTTTTGCAAGAATTTGCTATGTTTTGCAAGAATTTGCTATGTTTTGTAAAAATTTGCTATGTTTTGCAAGAATTTGCTATGTTTTGTAAGAAATTGCTATGTTTTGCAAAAATTTGCTATGTTTTGTAAGAATTTGCTATGTTTTGCAAAAATTTGCTATGTTTTGCAAGAATTAGCTATGTGAAGGACAAAAAAGCTAAGTTTTCCAAGAATTTGCTAAGTTTTTCAAGAATTTGCTATGTTTTGCAAGAATTTGCTATGTTTTGTAAGAATTTGCTATGTTTTGCAAGAATTTGCTATGTTTTGTAAGAATTTGCTATAGTTTGCAAGAATTAGCTATGTGAAGGACAGAAAAGCTAAGTTTTCCAATATTTTGCTATGTGATGGACCAAAAACCAATTTTCTGCAAGATTTTGCTATGTGAAGGATCAAAAAGCTAGGTTTTGTGAGGTGAAGGGAGGCTACTCATGTTTTCAATCTTGCAAAATCTTTGTTAATGGAGGCATGGAAGGCTACTTATGTCCTTCCTAGGAAGGTGACTTCTGTCCTAATTTAGGAATGACTTTGTTTTCTTTCCATGATCCTAGAAATATTATCAATTTGTCTACAAAGGGTTAAAAACAAAATCAAAATATACAAATCTAATTATTAAAAACATCAAGATAATCTTTTCCATTCTATTACATATTATCTTTCTTATTTTCCTTTTCAAATGCAAGATGTATTTTCAAAATTTAACTGTTGATAGAAAGATTCTGGATCATGGACAGAAAACGAAGTTGCCGGTGATTCTTATGTGCTAGTATGCATAAAATAACTTTAGAAATGTCTTCTGATTTTAGTTGAAAGGTGGATACAATAAGTGAAGGACCTATTTTTATAGTATCTAACAAAAAAAGTTTATAATCAGTGATAGTGAGAAAAATTGTGTCTATGGTTGTCTTTATATAAACTTTTGTAAAATATTTAATATTGATATAATGTAAAAAATAATTGTAGTAATATTACCATTCTCCCCTTCAAGGACGTCCAATGTGTTTATTAGGCAGGGGGGGGGGGAAGGATATTTTATTTAGGGGGGATAACAGGATGTCTGTTTTTATGTCTCTCTGTACTGAAGGATCTCACTAACTGCTGAACTGATATGGTTCCCCATAACAGGGTAGCTTCTCTTAGGTCCTGGGAAGGTTTATAACTAATTTGGGGGAGGGTAACACCACCTTCCCAAGAACTTGAAAATCTAGGAATCAATCTGATTTGACACACAAAAAGTGTAGAAAAGTATGAATAAATATATATGATTGATCACATGGTACCATCTGAATAAATTTTGACAAATAATATAAAAATGAGGGACAACAAAACTTATGTAGTTATAAAAAATAATAGTTCGTCATAAAATTTGGTTTTCTTAGATAAAAATATTAATTAGCGCCGCCAACCGCCATTTTACTGCCAAAATTGGCGGTTTCCGTGATTTGTCGTTTATTGGCGATGGTCAGAAAAGGTATTTTTTTGTTATAAAAAATAATAGTTCGTCGTAAAATTTGGTTTTCTTAGCTTTAAAATTGGCTGCTCTACAGCAGTTTTAATATTTAGCGGCTGGCTGCTAAAAAGCGGATAAGAAGCGGTCTGACCGCTATGACTAGAAAAAGTAATTTTCTCTAAAAATAAACATGAACCACCAGAAAAAAGTATTACGTCTCTATCTGTAACAGGAGCCGAGATAGAGGGGGGGGGGGTCTGTTAGGGGGTTAAGTAGGGGTACAGAAGTTTAACTGCCTGTTTTTGCCGGTTTTGGTGCTGGAAGCGCCAATTTTTTTTTAACTGAGAATAATATCTTAATAAATTGTAACTATAAACAGATAAAAATATTATTTAGTGCTGCCAACCGCCATTTTACTGCCAAAATTGGCAGTTTCCGTTATTTGTCGTTTTTCGGCGATGGTCAGAAAAGGTATTTTTTTGTTATAAAAAATAATAGTTCGTCATAAAATTTGGTTTTCTTAGCTTTAAAATTGGCTGCTCTACAGCAGTTTTAATATTTAGCGGCTGGCCCCTAAAAAGCGGATAAGGAGCGGTCTGACCGCTATGACTAGAAAAGTAATTTTCTCTAAAAATACACATAACCACCAGAAAAAAGTTTTATGTCTCTATCTGTAACAGGAGCCGAGATAGAGGGGGGGTCTGTTAGGGGGTTAAGTAGGGGTACAGAAGTTTAACTGCCTGTTTTTGCCGGTTTTGGTGCTGGAAGCGCCAATTTTTTTTTTAACTGAGAATAATATCTTAATAAGTTGTAACTATAAACAGTGAAAAAAGGGACAAAGAAATATATTTTTTAGGCCTTTTCAAAAGGCAGTTTTGAAATCCCGTTATTTCATAAAAAAATTTAAAATGCATAGAGAATGGCTTGGAAGGTGAATTTAGGTGTTCTGCATATTTCAACTTAAACACATAAGGCCTAAGATATGATATCTAAAAAATCTTTTGTCAAAGTCTACTCTACACCTAGCGCTGGCGATTTCATTTTTCACAGGTATAAAATGCATGATTTTAGAAAACTGACTGGCGCTAGGTGTAGAGTAGACTTTGACAAAAGATTTTTTGGATATAATATCTTTGGCCTTATGTGTTTAAATTGAAATATGCAGAAGAGCTTAAAACCTGCACATTACTGAGATATTGTTAAAACCGCCGTGCTACCGTTATCTGTTGATATTTTACATGCCTGGCGCTAGGTCGCCAGTAGAGATAAAGAGCTGAAATTTTGTACATGTATTTCTAGGCCCCTAAAGTAACTTTTTAGGTTAGCAGAAGAATGAAATTCGAGAATGGGTATTTTCATGAAAAGATCTAATACATATATATACAGTGTTTTTTTTATGAGAACATTTTTGAAAGCAATTTTACCCTACTTATAGTTATCAGAATTTAATGAATAATGGCTTATTCTCTTCGTTTTTTATAACCATTAACAGAAAAGCAAAAAAATATTTCAGTTTTTATTTAACAAGGATGACAATATCCATAAAAGCGAAGCACTGAAACGGTAGGACAAACGGACATTAACACTTGTATAGTATCTGAACTGAAAAATCGGAACATAAATGTATAAATGTCGAATCAAAATTGTAGGTAAATTTGTTGAAAAACTGCTTAAAAACAGGATAATGTTTATGGACATACTTACATTTTTGGACTTGATTATAGAGTTGCTTCGCTTATGATATTAATCTTTGTTGTCCCAGGAATCAATATACCAAAAATCAGATCAAACGGATAATTAAAACACTTGAAAATTTGTTGTTAAAAAAGTAGAAAAATCAACATGTTTAAAATGGACGTACGGACATTCTGGTAATGATTATAGAGTTGCTACGCTTTCTAAATCGTACCCAACTACTACAGGAATCATCATGCAAAGTTTGAAATCGATAGGACAATTCTAACATGCCTAAATTAACGAATAAAAGCTATCTATCTCGGACGGACGGACGGACCGACCCTAATTATAGAAAAGCTTCGCTTTTAAAAAGTACAGTAAATTCAAAATTTCAAAACATGGGTGTCAACATCTAAAATAGTTATTTCTCGCATCGTATTATAAACGGCTTTCCGCGGATATAGAAAGTACAATTATGAGATTAAAACTAGTTTTTTTAGCCCCGAGGTGCCGAAGGCACCGGCTAAAAAAACTGGGTTTAATCTTATGATTGTACATATCTATATTCGTAGAAAGCTGGATATAATACGATGCTAGACATAGTTTTTTCGTATGGATGAGAACCGGTTCCTATCCACCGGATTCAAATGAATACGAGAAATGGTTTTAGCGCATTTTTCTTATGCTCAAATCTTCTACCCTTTCCAAGAATGGAGGGAGTACATTGGGGGGCCAGTATTCCCTCTCTGGTTGAGATATGGCCTTCAAAATGTTCTAGTACATGTCACAAATAGTATCTATATAAATTTTTAGCTCTATATCTCAACTTTGAAGCGTTTTGCAGCCATTCTTGCAAAGGTAGATTATAAGAAAAATGCACTAAAACCATTTTTAGATGTTGACACCTAAGTTTTAAATTTTTTTATTTACTGTACTTTTTGAATAAAAACTGAAATATTTTTTGCTTTTCTATTAAAGGTTATAAAAAAAGAAGAGAATAAGCCATTAATCATTAAATTCTGATAACTATAAGTAAGGTAAAATTGCTTTCAAAAAAGTTCTCATAAAAAACACACTGTATATACAGTATGACCCTCGAAAAAGTATTTTTAAGCATCTGCAGCCCTTATTTCTCAATGAATTATTAAAAAAATGCATATGTCCTTGTTCTCCATAGTATTCCACGTAAGTAGATATAAAAATATTTTTTTACCTCCATTAACACCGGAGATTTTTAGAGCTAAAGTTTTGAAAAAGTGACTGAGGAAAAGATTTTTTTTTGTTTCTCTTATTATTTGGATGGTTATATTATGTTTTTCTGGCAACTGAATAATGAGACACAAAAAAAACAAGTTAACTAAATATTTCTTTTTTATTCCACCAAAAAATTTAAATTTTTAATGGCAAAAAATACTTCTGAATGAATTGATTATTTGCAAATTTTAGGTTATTTATTAACCCTTATTTATAGAAAAGGATTAATTATGACAGTTGCTCCGCCTACTTTTCTGACATCTCAATTATTTAATAGGGGGTAAATTAAGCTTTTTAGACTAAAAAATCATTATGTTTTATTTTTATTTTCTTTATAACTTTTTTGTTATTAAAGTTAGGATTGTGAAACAAAAACAATTTTCCTGCTATATTCATAGAGATTTATTTGGTCTTTTAATCTTAAACAATTTTGCCTAATAAGTAATTTTTTCAAAATATCATTAAACTAAAAAGACTCAAAAAATATGTGTAAAAAAATGCTTTTTACTCAAAAACTAAATTTTTTATTTCATTTTTGTATAAAGTTTCTGCTAGTAACAAAAATAAAAGGATTTCTAGCTTAATTTTGCTAAAAAAGTCGTTTCATGTTAAAAGTTACTTTTTCCTCAGTCACTTTTTCAAAACTTTAGCACTAAAAATCTCCGGTGTTAATGGAGGTAAAAAAAATATTTTTATATCTACTTACGTGGAATACTATGGAGAACAAGGACATATGCATTTTTTAATAATTCATTGAGAAATAAGGGCTGCAGATGCTTAAAAATACTTTTTCGAGGGTCATACTGTATGTATATATATCATTTTATCGACAATCGTCTTATCCCTGTAGATCTCTGATTATCAGAGCATTTTTGAAATATTTGCTGCTTATTTTTTGGCTGCCTTTGGCAAAATAATTTTTTTTCATAAAAAATGTATACAAAATTATCGTATTAATTTGGTAAATATATCATTGCACTTGAATTATTTTTAAGTCACTAACGGCTAATCCCATAGATGACCCTAGGAGTACTTTAATGAATAGATGTGGTGGAGAGGGGGGGAGGGGAAAGTTAAGAATTTAAGGGAAGTGATCCCTTCCAGGGGCTGAAAGTGTTGGTCCCCTCCCCAAAATGAAAACTTTTCCTGCGAGTAAAATAAGCTTCAATGTAAAGGAGAAGCATATCGGTTCAGTTGATACTGATAAACATCCTGTTACTTTAATGTAAATATTAGTTTAAGGATAGTCTGTATAATCTCAGGGAGAAAGGAAACATTAGGCAATTTTTACAATAGTCTCCAAAGTTTTATAATGAAGTTTTCTTATTCGTTGGCTCAAAACTTTGGGGACTTTTGTCATATTTTGGTTGTAGTGTTGCAATTTTGTGTATCGTTATTAGGGATGGATAAAAATTTATCGGCCATTGTCTTATTCCTTTAGATCCTTGGTATAATCAACTGAATAACAGTTCCAACAACAAAAATTAAGATATTGCTTCGCTTTTTATGGACAAATATCCTGTTATTTTATTATAAGGAAAAAAAATAAACTATCTTAAAATCATCTCAGGACTCAGCGGTTAGCAAGATCCTACGGTATAGACAGACAGACATACATCATATCGGTTTAGCAGCAAACGAGATCCTTTGCTACAGACAAAAAAAAACTTTGTATATTGACTAGCGGCTACGCCCCCAGCATCTATTGGCTCTGTATTCAAAGGGGAATGAATAAAAGCCTAAAACCTTCCCAGGACTTAAAATAGAATAGCCTAAAACCATCCCTCGACTTAAAATAAAATAGCCTAAAGCCATTACAAGACAAATATTAAGCTTACCTGAAATAGAAAGCCCAATCTGTTTAGTAGTTATTGAGATCTTAAGTTTCAGAACAGAAAGCCTTACTAACGTGGACAAACGCAGGATATTTCGGACAAATGTCGGAGTGGACATTATATAAGTAAAACGCAGAAGTGTCTATAATATCTTAAAAATTAGGTTTCAACAACATTTGTTTAGTTATTTCTACACAGGTTAGGTTAGGTTAAGATATAAATATACAAATAAGCCCCCTGCAGGGGTTAGGCATATAAAAAAACACATTTGACAGTTGTAAACAATGTGAGAAAAAAATATGTTTTAGTTTAATGAAATGTTCTATCTGTTTCAAACCTTTGCCTTTCGATAGAACTTACCTACTTTGGAAAACTGTCAGACTGATTTTAAAATTTCAGTCTGTGAGAAAAGATATTCAAGATTTTTGTTTTTTGTTTTGAAAGATTTTTATCTTATAAATAAAATAAAAGACACTCCTGCGTTTTACATAAGCAATGTCCACTCCGACGATTGTCCCATTCCTAGGTTTGTCCACTCCAACGTTTGTTTATGTTTTACTACTTTATATAATAGGATAATATGTATTCTTCTTTTATATTTCTCTTTTCTTATTCACTTGCAGCTGCGCTCTTTTTAATGTAAGGAGGCAGAAAAATAGCCTAAACCAATTAGAGGCTTAAATCTGAAAATGAAAAAGCAAAAAACCATCCCATGACCTATGTGAAGCTTCCCTTAAATGGAGAATTTAGTCAGTTTATGAAATTTTTAAGCTTTAGACCAAAAAAAATACTTTTTTTTGTTAAAAGAGAAACTTTTCTACAATTAGGGTTAGTCTTTTCGTCATTGCTCTTCTCATTAAGTTGAGAATGTGGTTTTCTCTGCTATTGTTAAAGATAGACTGTTGAGATTTTTAGTGAATATTCCCATGACATATGTATATCCAGTCTCTAAATTATTTTGTCTGTCTCTCAATTATGCTTCAAAAGACTTAGGTTTCGTGATAATCTTTGAGTAATAGCATATTCTCTTAAAGTCTGCTCTATAACTTACTTTGTCTGTTTGTCCATTATATGATCCTTATTCAATATTCTATTTAACTAAAAAATTTCATTCTCTTAGTTTATTTTTTTTTCTTTATTTCATTATGTTATTATATTATTTATATTTATTTTATTAATTCATTATATTTTCATTATAATTTTCCTTTTTAAATGCGAAACTTTTCTATAGTAAGGATTGGTTTGTCCGTACATCCAAACGGTTAGACGACATTTTCTTTAATTTAGACATGTTATAAATATCCTATCGATTTCAAACTTTGCAGAATGATTTCTATAACAGTTGGGTACAATACTATATTCATTACTAGAAAGTATGTACGTCCATTTTTTTGTATAATATCATTTTCCCATTCATCTGGGTTTTGGAGTAATGTTTCTTAGGACAACAAGGTTTAGTATTATAATCAAATACTAAAAATAAAATTATGCCCTTTTACTATATTCTATACTAGCAGATTCGCCCCTAGCCTCTAGGGGCTTTGCCCCAAGAGGTGATAAAAATTTTTTTTGGCGAAATTCGTAATAGGACCAAGAAAATCTTCAGCAAAAAAAAAAAATGGGGGGGGATTTTTTTGTTTTTGGGGGGGTTGGGGGTATCCCACCCCCTAAGAAAATAGCCTAAAACCACCACAGGACCAGTAGGTATATTCCCTGAATAGTAGAATATAATCGGTTCAGTGGTTACCGAGATCTTAAGGGACTGACAGACGGACAGACAGATGGACAGACAGACAGACGGATGGACAGACATCATTCTACTTTGTATAATAGATTTACGCTAATTTTAACAAAATTTATGTTTGACCTCCTGATTTTAGAGCTATGCTTTTGTGAATGTTGTTATCCTTGTTATCTTGCTTTTTTTTCCTTTTTCATAACCTATTATATAAAGTAGTAATCTTTTTTTGTCTGTAGAAAAGCTAACCGCTGAACCTATATGGTTCTCCTATACAGTGAAGCTTCTTTTAAGTTCATAGAGGGTTTATAATTATTTCGAGGGAGGGTATCTCCACCCTCCCAGAAAATTCACCCCAAGAAAAATATTACCCCATCCCCTCAAAAAATCTTTTTAACTTTTTAAAAGCAAAGCTTTTCTATATTAAGGATCAGTCCGTACGTCCGTAACGGTTAGCTATTTTCGTTAATTTAGGCATGTGATTCCTGTAGTAGAAAGGTACGATTTAGAAAGTCTATAATCATTATCAGAATATCCGTACGTCCATTTTAAGCATACTAATTATTAACTTACAACAAATTTTTATGTATCAAAATTATCCGATTAATCTGATTTCTGGGATACTGATTCCTAGGACAACAAAATAGAATGTTATAAGCGAATCATATCTATAATCAAGTCCAAAAAATGTGAGTACGTCCTTAAGCATTTTCCTGCATGTAAGCAATTTCTCAATAAATTTACTTACAATTTTGTTTCGAATTTTAAATTTATGTTCTGACTATTCAGTTCTGACCCTCTACATTATTAATGTTCATTAAACTTTTTTCTACCGTTTCAGAGCTTTGCTTTTATAAATGTTGTCATCCTTGTCATCCTTTTAAAACTTAAATTTAAAACTGTAGAGGGTCACATTCCTTCCTTACCTTAATGCCCTACCTTCTATAATGAAGGGGCAATACAATTACAGAGGCTGTACAGGAACCATAAAGGGCCTATGTTATATAAATTAAGGTAAGGGGCGATGAAGAGGCTATGAAGGGGCTATGTTATATAAATTAAGGTAAGGGGCTATTAAGGGGCGATGGAGAGGCTATGTAGAGGCTATGTTATATAAATTAAGGTAAGGGGCTATTAAGGGGCGATGGAGAGGCTATGTAGGGGCTATGTTATATAAATTAAGGTAAGGAGCTATTAAGGGGCGATGGAGAGGCTATGTAGGGGCTATGTTATATAAATTAAGGTAAGGGGCGATGGAGAGGCTATGTAGGGGCTATGTTATATAAATTAAGGTAATGGGCTTTTAAGGGGCGATGGAGAGGCTATGTAGGGGCTATGTTATATAAATTAAGGTAAGGGACTATTAAGGGGCGATGGAGAGGCTATGTAGGAGCTTTGTTATATAAATAAAGGTAAGGGGCTATTAGGGGCGATGGAGAGGCTATGTAGGGGCTTTGTTATATAAATTAAGGTAAAGGGCTATTAAGGGGCGATGGAGAGGCTATGTAGGGGCTATGTTATATAAATTAAGGTAAGGAGCTATGGCGATGGAGGAGCGATGAAGGAGCGATGTAGGAGCAATGTAGGGGCCATCACAGTACAATTTAATATAAATTTGGAGAAGGAGCGATGAAGGGGCGATGTAGGAGCGATGAAGGAGCGATGTAGCAGCGATGTAGGGGCCATCAAGTTGCAATGTAATATAAATTTGGAGAAGGAGCGATGAAGGGGCGATGGAGGAGCGATGTAGGGGCCATCAAGTTGCAATGTAATATAAATTTGGAGAAGGAGCGATGAAGGAGCAATGTAGCAGCGATGTAGGGGCCATCAAGTAGCAATGTAATATAAATTTGTAGAAGGAGCGATGAAGGGGTGATGTAGGAGCGATGTAGGGGCAATGTAGGGGCCATCACAGTACAATTTAATATAAATTTGGAGAAGGAGCGATGAAGGAGCGATGTAGGAGCGATGAAGGAGCGATGTAGCAGCGATGTAGGGGCCATCAAGTTGATGTAATATAAATTTGGAGAAGGAGCGATGAAGGGGTGATGTAGGAGCGATGTAGGGGCGATGTAGGGGCCATCACAGTACAATTTAATATAAATTTGGAGAAGGAGCGATGAAGGAGCGATGTAGGAGCGATGAAGGAGCGATGTAGCAGCGATGTAGGGGCCATCAAGTTGATGTAATATAAATTTGGAGAAGGAGCGATGAAGGGGCGATGTAGAAGCGATGTAGGAGCGATGTAGGGGCCATCAAAGTACAATGTAATATAAATTTGAAGAAGGAGCGATGAAGGGGCGATGTAGGAGCGATGGAGGGGCGATGTAGGGGCCATCAAAGTACAATGTAATATAAATTTGAAGAAGGAGCGATGAAGGGGCGATGTAGGAGCGTTGGAGGGGCGATGTAGGGGCCATCAAAGTACAATGTAATATGAATTTGGAGAAGGAGCGATGGAGGAGCGATGAAGGGGCAATGTAGGAGCGATGTAGGGGCCATCAAGGGACTAAGATATATATAATAGTGAAGGGGCCATGAAGAGGCGATATTTAATTAAATAGCCCCTTGGGATAAGAGGACATATCATCTCCTCTTTAGAAGGGGCGATAAAGGAGCGATAAAGGATCATTTAATCGCCTCTTAGGGCAAGGGGCTATTAAATCGCTCCTTTCAAGGAGTCATAACATCGCCTCTTGTTATATTGGGCTATTAAATCGCCCCTTTCAAGGAGCCATTACATCGCCCCATGTCATAAGAGGCGATCAATTAAAATCATCGCTCCATATGGAGGGATGTCGTGAAAAGGAGTATACCCGAAACTTGTACCCAAAAGATGCATCTACATTTTATATTTACAGTAAGATAATCCTAAATGAATATTAAAGCTGCTATTCTGCAAATTCAGATTTGCCTATTTTTTTGGTTCGCAGTTTATTTTGGGAAGGTTCTCTTTACCATCCCAAGAGACATCTATTAAAAATTACACCCTATAATTTCTTCAACTTTTTTAGTACTAAATTGTAAAGTGGAGTTTCGATCCCTCCCCTCTCCCACTGTTCTAGTACCTCTAGAGACCTCTAGGGGAATCGCCGCTAGTGCAATGCAATTCATAGTTTAATCCTATTTTAATGCAGCCTAAATTCTTAAGAAATTACAAATGATAATTATACAAACAGTGAACTGTGATACAGATAAAAAAAGAGTGAACTATAAACTATAAATAATATGTATTGTATATGTATGCATATAAACTTACCAGCGGCTACGCCCCTAGAGGCCTCTAGAGGTACTTGAGGCGGAGGGAGTTGAATTTGATAACCATTTCTTATCTTAGATATTATTTTAGATTTAAGAAGAATAATAATGACGGGGGCAATTTTTTTTTTGGGGGGGGGATTTTTTTCTAGGGGCGATTTCTCTTGGGAGGGTGGTGGTACCCTTCCCCAAAATAGTTATAGACCTTTCCAGAACCATTGAGAAGCTTGGTTCGGTGGTCAGCGAGTTTTTTCAGTACAGACAAATAGAGAGACATGCTGTTACTTTATTATAAGGATTACAAGCTCAGTGTTGTTGTTACTTGTTTGGTGGGCTGATGTAATCACAGAGTAGCTAATCTGGTCCTACGACAAACGCAGGAGTCCCAAACGTTGGAGTGGACACTTAACCTAACCTATTTAAGACCATCTTAGAGGTTTTTTAAAAATGCCTAACCCCTTTGGGGGGCTTATTTGTTCATTCATATCTTAATCTAATCTAATCTGTATAGAAATTCTTAATAAAATTAATATTTTGACACTCCTGCGTTTGTCCACTCCGACGTTTGGAACTCCTGCATTTGTCCTGGAACCGCTAATCTATAAGATTTCGCTAAAAAGTTTATCTATTGAGTTCCCGATAAATGTATAAGTTTAAATAATTAACCCAGACAACTACCTGGCCCAAGAGGAGGGGCCTTTTTTTGTTTGCTAGTAAGTTGCTTTCTGCTCTTTTGTAGCGACTTGGCGGTGTTTATATATCCGACTGGCCGATATTCAAAAACCCAATTGCAAGTCATAGACCCTTGATCATAGATTGTTTTAGTCTGTTTGTTTTAAAAGATTTGGGATGGTTTTAGGCTAATTTAATGTACAAACTCGTATTTCCGCCCTAGATGCTAGGGACGCAATCTGTAATACAAAGTAGAACGATGTCTGTCTGTTTGTTTGGATCTCGCTTAACCGATCGGGTTCTCCTATAACGGATAGCTTGTCATAGGTCCCGGGAAGGTTTATAACTATTTTCTTGGGGGGTGGGATACCTCCACCTCACCCATATTTTATTTTTTTTAAAACTAAGATTAAAATAGTGAGGTCGACTACACCCCCTCCTAAAAAAAATAAAATTACCCCCCTCCCCCTAATAAAATCGAAAAATTAGGTTGATCAAAACTCTTAAGGCAAAACCCCTAGAGGCTAGGGGCAAAGCAACTAAATGATTATATATAGAAAGAGCTTATTTAACTAACTATCCAAATTTAAACAAGTCAAATTACTACCATGAATATGTCTATCATTTGTATAAACTTTGATAAGTATACATAATTCATCAAGGATGACAACATCCATAAAAGCGAAGTTCTAAAATGGAAGGACGAACGAACATTAACACTTGTAGAGTGTCAGAACTAAATAAGCAGAATATTACAAAATATACAAAATTAAGTCATTTGGCTCAAAATAGCTTAAATGCATGTTACTGTTTAAGGACATACGGAAATTTTTCAGATGAATAGGACAATTCTAGCATACAAAAATTTGTTATCAAAAATGTAAACAATCAGCTTGTTTTAAATGTACGTAACGATTAAAGAGTTGTTGCGCTTTCCAAGTCGTACCTAACTGGTATAGGAATCAGCGTGCAAAGTTTAAAATCGATAAAACAATTCTACCTGTTTGAATAAACGAAAAGAGCTAACCGTTAGGGACGTACGGATGGACAGACCCTGATTATAGAAAAGCTTGGCTTTTAATAATCAAATTTGATTAATACCTAATGGAGAAAGTTAAATATTTACATAAGTTGCTTTATAAGTGTTTGTTCTATATAGCATCGGTTCTCGAACTTTGAAGTTACAGCCAGAATTTCAAGCCGTAGTTAATCTGAGGTAGATTCTTAAAAAACAAGGATCACAACATCCATAAAAGCAAAGCTTTGAAACTGAAGTACAAACGAACATTAACACTTATATAGTGTCAGAAAAGAAGAAGCAGAATATAAATATATAATTTCTAACAAAATGTAAGTAAATTTTTTCAAATCTGGGAGACAGCGCAAAATGGCACAAAAAAATGACGTCATACATAAAGTTGTTCAATGAGATATCAGTATACATTGTAATTGACCAATGGTAAAATTTATACTCGCCTCTCATTGGTTATTTTATCGTATGACGTCATTTTTTGTGGTGCCATTTTGCGCTGTAGTGTTTAAGGACATACTCACACTTCTAAGGTTTTATTGTAAAGATTATTCGCTTATAGCTTTGTACTTTGTTGTCCTAGGAATAACATTCCAAACATCAGATGAATAGAATAATTATATCATAGAAAAGTTGTTGTCAAAAAGTCAAAATCAGCTTGTTTTAAATGAAAATACGAACTTTCTGGTAATAATTATAGAGGTGCTATGCTCCCTAAATCTTACCTAACTGTTATGGGAATCTCTAAGCAAAGTTTGAAATAAATTTTAACATGTCTTAATAAAAAGAAAAAAAGCTAACCGTTACCGGACTGACCATAATTATAGGAAAGCTTCGCTTTTTAAAATAATTATCCTCTGTAAAGATAAATATCATCAACTTCGACGTACTTGATCACGACGAGAATGGCGGAATCGATTGCACACTTTGCCTGATTTATTGCGCATCATAAAGAACTAATAATAATATTACCCAAGGAGGAAGGGGACATTAGACTGTAAACTAAACTGAACTAAAAGCCGATTGCCAAAATTATATAACCATGCTATCTTATTCGTTGGTTTCATACTTATAGTGTCAAAATTCTGCAACTAATAATTTAATTCTAAAGAAGGTAAAATTTAGTTTTCTCAATGGAGAGGTATAATTATGGTTTATTATCTTATCCCTAAAGATCCCTGAGAACGAACCCCTATTAACTAGAGCACGCGTGGATGTTGTTTTACCTGTAGCAAGGAAAGTGGTCAGATAATAGATATATTGTAAAGTGGATATATTACCATTGGAAATTTGTTGTCAATTTAGGTTGCTAATTAGGACATCATTTATTGGTCAGTTCATATATTCAGTAGTAAGAGAGTATGGGATGGGGGTAAAGGGAGAGAATTTATTTGACCAGATGGGAGTATTACTTTGTGACAGTACACTAGCGGCTTCGCCCCTAGCCTATTAGGGGCTTTGCCCCAAGAGGTTTAATCAGCCTATTTTTGTGTTATTTAGATTTAAAAAGAAAGAAAAAATTGAGAGGAGGGGGGGGTACTTTTCATTTTTTGGGGGGGTTGGGGTGGTCCCACCCCCTAAGAAAATCCAATGACCAGTAGGTATATTCCCTGAAGAGTAGAGCCCAATCGGTTCAGTGGTTACTGAGATATTAAGCTTCAGACAGACAGACACACATCGTAATACTTTGTATTATAGATGGTGCAACATCCAAGTAATAATATATCTATTGGTGAGATATAGTTGTACAGTACAGTATATATTTAGGATATGTGCTAATATAGTATTCGTCAAGTACAAACTATTCTCATGATGATAAACCATAATACCTTTTAAACAGATATAACTATTCAGAATTATTCAAAGTTTTAAAACAAAGTTTGCTTATTCGCTGGTCTAACAATTTTTGAGACTTAAGTGAATTTAGATTAGTTGGTTTATTGAGTAGAGTGTTGAAACGTTTCAACCAACAATTTTACGCTACAGAAGGGGTAATTTTGTGTGCCATCGTTGGGGATGTATATAAATTTATCGGCCATTGTCTTATCCCTTTAGATCTCTGATTCAAAAAACTTTATCTAGTACTTTAGATATCTAAACTGACCAAGACAGCTGCGGGGTTTTTAGGGAAGATTTCCACGGGTTTGTCATGATTGTCTAGAATAATAAAACAAAAACAAAAAAGGGGTATAGTCCCTTTCTCGGCAACGCTCCTTAAGGGGCGATTCGTCGTAATTTTAAAATGGGTTTTAATACGTTATTTTAGGTTAGGTTATATTGGGTTAGGTGATTGCCCCTCATGGTTAGGCAATTTGCCCCGCAGGGTTAGACCCCCCCGCCGCGGCTAGAAATAGGAGAAAATTTACTGTGAAAATTACGAAGAATTGCCCCTTGCAACGAAAGGGACTATACCCCAAAAAATGCCCCGCTCTTAACATTATACAAAAAAAGCCTAAAATCGTCATACATGCAGAGTTTCTGATTATAGAGTTGCTACGCTTTCTAAATTATGCCTAACTGTTACAGAAATCATCATCATACTCTAACGGGTAAAGTCGCCATAGACGTCCAAGGGGGGAGGGTAAAGGGGTGATTACCCCCCCAAAAAAAAAATTTTTGGATTTTCAATTTTTACCCCCTCCAGATAAAGATTACCCCCCCCCAAAAAAAAATGGGCTTTGGGGTGCCGCCCAAAATTTATAATTTTTAAAAATTTTACCCCACCCCCCATAAAAAAGCTTGGACGCCCGTGAAAGTGGCGCATCCGAAATAGGAGCAGAAAGAACCATTTTAAACCCATTAGTTATGACACCCTAGTTATGGGCCGAGATTCGAACCTATCACCTTCCCGACAACGAGTGGATGCGTTATGTGTTATGAAATAATAGTGGTTACGCCCCTAGCATCTAGAGGCTCTGCATTCGATTGTGCAGAGAGTGGCTAGAAAAAGAACTTACAATCGTCCTAAAACTTAAACATGAAAATAAAATAGTATTAAACCATTACAGGACCAATGTGAAGCTTATCTAAAATTGATAACCCAATTGGTTCAGCAGTTGTAGGGATATTAAGCTTCAGACAAAAATTCCTTACTATACTTATAATATAATAGGATAATCTTATTTTTTAGAATATTTATGACTGTTCAAAATTGCATTCTTTTTGCGATCATTAGCATTAGAAAGTAAACTCACATCGCAGTCTCGACCATTCAGTGATCCTACAACATTCTTTTACTATTTGTGGCAATTTCAAATCCTTATAATAAGGTAACAGGATGTCTGCCTGTTTGTTTGTACCAAAGGATCTCGCTAACCACTATGGTTCTCCTTTACAGAGTAACTTATCATAGGTTCAAGGAAGGTTTATAACTATGATCTAAAATAATAAATTAGGTTATTGAATTTAACTTCCCCTCCTCAAGTGCACCTAGAGGCCTCTCGGGGGCGTAGCCGTTAGTTACTGTATAAAGTAATTCAAATCTTTCTAGAAAATCGTTAACTTGTGCCAATTTTAAAGGTTAGGATTTTTTATTGTAATAATAACATATTTTTTAAAAATTTTTATTTGCTAACAATGAACTCGGGAATAAGGTTTATCGAACAAACATGCGTAATTCTGAAATAATATTTGGGGACAGAATAAAAATCTAAATTTTGTTATAGAGATGCACCGTTTATAATATTGTACCTTGATCTCCTAGGAATCATCATTAAAAAAAATCAGATAAATTAATAATATCATAAAAAAATTTGTATAGAAAAGATCAGCATGTTTTAAATTGACGTACGGTAACGATTACAGTTTTGCTACGCTTCCTAAATTGTGCCTAACTGGTTCAGGAATCATTTTGCAAGGTTTTAAATCGATAGGACAATACAATATAGAAAAGAGCTAAGCGTAACGAACGAACGTAGAGACCTAGATAACAGAAATTTTCACTTTAAATAATTAATCATATGTAGAAAGATTGCGAGTTCATGATTTAACTTTCTACATTTTTGTGCAATAACTTGAAACAGTGGGAAATTTTAATTCATTTTAACCCCACGAATACTCGACCTTATTATGTAAATGGATATATTATTACTTGGATCTTACGCCAGACTTTCATGTACATTAATAAAGTGAAACTCGTAGCTGGCTAGAATAACGATATCCCCCATATCAGCCTTCTTTAATCCATCTTCACCCCTCCTAATGGATGAACCATCTGACCAATAAATCATGCCAATGTTGGCAAAGTAAATTAAAGACAATCTTTACCCTGTCATAATATCCAAGCATATTCTATATTCATTATGATATTGCAAGTCTTTCTCATTCCTAGGGGGTTTCTTGCTTATGTAAAAGTAACAGGATTTCTATACAACTGTGTGTCTGTAGCGAAGGATCTTGCTTACCGCTCGCCCTGGGCTGTTTATTGGGGGTACAGAGAATATATCCGCCACTGTAAATTGATAAAGTAGTTGATCCACCCCTTTTATCCCTTCTGCACTAGCTACTGTGTGCAATATATATCAGTGAGGAAGGCTGTTTATTCCCCCAATAAGGTATAACCATTAAGCAAATTAATTTGAAAATTGATTTTCTTTTTTTTTTGGGGGGGGGGGGCAAACTAACGCAACCTTTATTAAATTGCCTTTTTCAGCTATTGTTTGGGTCATAACTGATATTTGTAGCTCTTGATTATCTTTGAAATCACAGACAAACAAAAACATTGATCTCTGCACATTTTCAAACAAATATGAAAAGAATTAGTAGATTAAAAATGAAGGAAAATTTAGAATAACTTAAAACTTTTTGTTCAATAATGCATTCTGGTGAAAAGCAGAAACTTTCATATTCTCTTCATAACAATGAGAAAATTTATCATATTCTTCCAAAAACGTTAAAGTTCTAAATTCTGCTGTACAGAATTAATACACAAGGCTACATTAAAATGATGAAATCTCATTACAATTGTTTTTTTAGATAAAATGTTTTAGTCGGTATATAAGAGTAAAAATATGAGGTACCATTAACTTAAGAAAATCATATTACAGGAGCAAAATTTGTATCTTAAACCAAATAAATTAGATAAAAATAGGATTAGAAACAAAGAATAAATTATAGCACATCATGACAAACCAACTGGTCAGCAAAAAGATTCTGAAAGGAACCCTGCAAGAAATACACAGCTTTAACTGCTTAAAAACAGCCTAAAATTTTTTTGTTATTGAAAATGAAGGCTTCAAATTTAAGGTATTGGGTCTACTTATAAAAGTCTTTCAGAAGTTAGATCAGTGTATTTCTCGCTGGGTTCCTTTAAGTTAGATTTGCTAGATATAGATATAAATAATTTTTTTTTGTTTTTCTATGATTTGCGTTTTTTTTCTCAGGTGTTTTGTACTATTATTGTTTTTTATAAATAACCCATCAAGTGCCTTTCAAGATTCTTGTAATACAAAACAATCTTTGTGTAGTAATAGCCAGGATCACCAAAAAGATTTTAGGTAATTTAAAATTTTGTAAAAAAAAGAATTTGGATTAATCAATATAATAATTTTTTCTGATAATGTAAAGGAAATATTTTGAAGAATGGAAACTGAATATGAAAGAACAAAATCTGTCTGAAATGTATTTGAAAAAAGAAGGTATATATAGATATTTTTTTAAATAGTACAAAATATAATACAAAGTAGAATGATGTCTGTCTGTCCGTCCGTCTGTCCCTTAAGATCTCAGTAACCACTGAACTGATCGGATTCTACTCTTCAAGGAATATACCTACTGGTCCTGTGGTGGTTTTAGGCTATTTTCTTGGGGCATATGACACTCCCAACCCCCCAGAAATGAAAAAATCCACTCCAATTTTTTTTTTTAGTTACCTAGGTACCGATTTTTTTTAAGGGGGAACAGTGTTTTTACAGGAATTCTTCACATGAAACTACTGGCAGCACCAGTGGTACTTAATTTTAATTTTTTATTTTTATCTTTATCTTTATTTTTTTTAATTACCTCTTGGGGCAAAGCCCCTAGAGGATAGGGGGGAAGCTGCTAGTAAGCATAAAAAGTATTACATTTTATGAAAGAATCTACTTGCTAATTAGAACCAGAGTTGAAACAAGAATGTTTATTGAAGCAGTGCCTTACAAATATGTCAAGTTTCATAAAGCAAAAGGTACAATATTATTCATAAAAAAGTTTTTTCAACAAAATATTTAAAGTCTATTTCATATGCAAAGCTAGGCTTTTATTCACAGTCTTCAAAATTGTTTTGTAAAAAATTACTAAAATGACATTTGTTTAGGATAATGGAATTATCAAAATCAAACTTCAACCTGGAAATGGTAATTTGAATTTAAAAAAAAAAAATTAAATCTTAAATTTTTTTAAATTTTATGTATATTCCAGATTGCTATGACAACTTTGGTATCATACTACTAAAAATTACTGGATCTGTAAGTGATAAAAGAGAGATAAATGGATTTGTTGAAATATCAAATGGAAAATACCTCATGCAATCCAGGGTTGAAAATAACTGCTTAAATGGATTAGTTAGAGTTCTCAGGTTGGCATATTACAAAGTAATCTACAAAAAGAATATTTTTTACATCTAACCTTTGGAAATGTTCAATCGAAACCATTTCAAACTTTTTACATTCCATAAACAAAAATTGGCTTCACCTTAGTAGCGTGCAACATTTTCCTCAATAATTACTTATTTTTCTTTCAGAAAAAATATGATGACCTGTTGATTTATATCCTGAAAACATTTCAGAATACTTTTTACTATAGATATAACTTATCAGTAAAATATTTTAGGTGTAGGTTCAGCAAGTGTGATATTGAAGAGGGAAAAAGGGGTTAAGTATATTTCAAAGAAAATGTCTTTTAATTTACTACACAAGTTCTTTACTCTGAAATTCAAAAATATAAATTTTAACTTTATACTACCAGTATGAAGGGTTGGGTTTATGACAAATTAAAGCTCTATAAAATTTGTAGAAGTACCCAGCTATCTGGATGAACTGATAGTTGTCAGAAATGACATTCCCGACCCAAATATTTATGCCTGGTGGTTTTATGTTGGGGGAAGCAGTGTCTTCTGTACATCAAACCAATATAGAAAGGTGAATTATTTGGCTGTGATGATAAAGTATTTATGTGTTTTTTAAACTTAATAATAAGAATAATAATTTTTCAAAGGCTGAAGGGGACGGATGTGTATATCTGTATCCAGATATTAAAGTTGGTTTAGTTGGAACTTGGAAGGATGGAGATATGGTTACTGCTAGACCAGCCAAGTTAATAGGATTTTCATCAATATCAGGTATGTTAAAATAAATAATATTTTATTTAAATTGCTTCAAAACTGATTAGAACCAGTCCTCAGCCATACTGAAAAAATATGTATAGCATCGTATTCTATCTGGTTTTCTGAAAATATAAAAATGTACAATTGTAAGATTAAAACAAGTTTTTTTTAGCCCAACATGCCATGCCGATGCTGTTTATAATATCATCCATTTTAAAAATATATATACATATATTTAAAATGGATGTTTATGAAAAATTGATTGCTATGTTCTATCTAACAAAACAGTGAAGGAAGCTATTTTCAACTAAAAGATGAATTAAAAATTGTCATAAAAGATTCATTTTTTCTTTTTAAGGAATACTTAAACCAGAAATGGAAATAATACCAGATAGGGATGAATATACTTTCTTCCATTCTAATTATACAGCAATTACTCCTGATGTTTTGAAATCTGATATATATGAGGTGAATAAAAAATGAATCAAAAGATTAAAATATTTAATTTTGAAAATCTAAAATATTATAAGGACATGCATTTAACAGTGGCTCCATCATTAATCAATGGTGCAGGTAGCTTTGTTTAAATACTTTAGTACTAAAAGGTAGGGTAACATTATCTGAGTTCCAAATTAAACTGTTTTTGAAGCATTTTTGAAAAGTGTATCAAAAGTATACTCAGACACCTGTAGAATTGTACTGCAGAGTATAAAATAAGAACAATAACCCACATCAATTTTTGGAGGACCTTTAAAGTTTTTTTCTTTAGTCATTAAGTACTTTTCATTTAATTCTTCTGTGTCTTTTCCTTTTGATTCTACAGGTGTTGGAATATATTTTTGATACCCATTTCAATAATGCTTCCAAAACAGTTTAATACAAGAATTAATGTTTTAATTCCTAGTGTCTATGTAGTACACAGGCCAGAATCGGCCGGCTGGCTGTGTACTAGGGCAAGTCCAGCGATGGTCAGTGCCTTGGCGGGAGATCAAACACCAGATTTGACAAACTCTGTGTTTCAATGTGTTTCGCATAGAAAATTAATAATTAAATCACTTGATTTTAACAAACTCCTAGTTCACAAAAGACAAAGATCGATGTCGATCTAAAGAAGCTTTATGTTGACCGATTTTATAAAGGCATTTGTTAGTTGTACTTGTTTAGGTTGACCTACAGAATAAATTGGTCGACCTCTAAAAGTTGTGTGAACTGGGCAAGTGAGAGGAGTAACTAATTTCTAATTTTTGCAATAGGAGAAGGTTTATTTGCTACTACAGCTATCAAGGAAGATGACCTAATAGCAGCAATTAATGGAGTTATTTACACTAGAGATGAAATTTTTCAAGCCAGGTTTGTTCACCGTGGCTTGGCAGGCTAGGGGGCTGAGCGCTGTGGTTAGGCTGGCAAGGGTGCCGAGCGCCGCTGCCAGATTTCATAGTTCTGTTGTGGAGGGGGGGGGGGGGGGGATTAGGGAAAGGGTATACAAATTTTCAAAATTGGAAAATATGGATAGAAGTGCTGTAACAATGCCAAATTTGACTTTCTTGAAACTTTTATTGTCTTTAACCCACATATATATCATGTACAAGATACAATACATTGAAAATTAATCACCACCATACCTTTTAAAAGGGATTTTGAAGCTTTAACCTCAAGATACAAACTAGAAAATTTTGGTGATGAAATTATTGATATTCCTATGGTAAGGTTTTTATATACTTTGAAAAACTTTAATATCATCTTTGATTATCTATCAGTAAATTAGTTTCCAAGCTGCATCTGCAACCATACCTAAAAAATAACCTTAAACTAAGATTCATACCAGCTGCAACAAACCATTTGGCTGGCTAAAAGGAAGGATTAGTCTTTTGAACATAAAGCACTAGAAAGATTAGCATTAACATTATTTTTGATTCCAGTCAAAAGCGCTTATTAAGTCTAACTGTTCTTAATGTTGACCAAACACATAGTAAAATTAAACGCATATTTAAAACAGTTTGACCTAATAAGCGCATTTGACTGGAATCTTACTCACAACTTTACGGAATTTCGTGACAGCTAATATTCCCTTTAAAGATTTAAAATTTTTTTTAAGATTAAAAAAAAAAACATTGAACCTTCATTAAAATCTCCAAATGTGCTAGTGCTTTTAAAAATGTTAGTAGTGGAAACATTACCTCATGCAAAGTTGTTGTCAAAGTGCCACACCATGTCCCAGCCACTTTAAGCCGCAGCAACATCCAACCACTTTCTGCAAACTTGTTTTCAACCTCTGTAACAATTTTTTCGGGCCGTTTCTGCTCCCGTGCGGCTGAACAATATGCTGCAAAGAATTTCTTATTTTAAAAAAAAATTGCGGATTAGATTCATCATATTTGTATTATTATTTTGTTATATTTCTTTTAGAAATATCAGAGTCTAGAGAATTACAATGCTTCTTTGGGACATAAGGTACATTGTTAATTTTATCAATCTTTATGAAAAGTACCAGAATCTCTGCCTGTTGTATGTACCTAAGGATCTCACTAACTGCTAAAGTGAAGTTGCCCTGTAAAAAAATAAATAGCACAGATAAATAATCTCTAAAATCTATTTATGATTCTTTTTCGAAAAAATTAATGAAATTTGTAGGTAATAGATTTATTTATTCTAATATTTTGATGCAGACTAATCACTGTGTTGAAAATAATGCTTATCACATTCCCTGCACTCATCCCAGGTAATTCTTATTTCTCGCATCGTATTATAAACAGCTTTTCGTGGATATAAAATGTAAAAATATAGGATTAAAACCAGTTGTTTAGCCCCGAGATGCCGGCAGAAGTATATAAAACAATGCTGCAACTAGACATATTTTTTTCATATGGATGAGAACAGAGCTGGATCTTTAAATCGTTTTTATAGTGCGCTGAATCGGGGCGATTCAGAGGTGATTTGTAGGTGCGCTGGTGGTTAGCCACAGCGCGCCTATAAAACATTGATATTTAAAAGATTTTCGGCGCGGTGTTGTTAAATCGCTTGCGACACTCAATAAAATATCGATCCGCGCCAGTACAACTTTATAACATAAGCCGTGTCAGTAAGGCATTTTATGTAAAATTCCGTGTCAGCATGGTATTTTATATAAAACATTAATATATAATTTATTTTAAAAATAACTATAAAAATGTTTTCACAATAGTTTTGCAATAAAATATTAAAGTAATTAAAAAAAAAATATTTATTTATTAAATAAATCACCCCGATTTAAACCGGCAATGCCACTCGGTGAGTGGCGTTGCCGCGCCGGGCCCGCGCCACTGCCCGATTCAAATCGCCCATGCAAATTCGATTTAAAGATTGATATTAATAATTTGATGGTGCGCCAAATGAATCGCCCCGGTTTAAATCACCTATAAACGATTTAAAGATCGAGCTCAGGTTCTAATCCACTGGATATTAACCATTTTCGAACGAATAGGAGAAAATTTATTCCAGAGCTGGATCTTTAAATCATTTCAGTGGTGAGCCAGATTGGGGTGAGCCAACTTTCCACCAATGAGAGCACAGCATTTTATGAACTTACGCGCTGAAGTTCGGCTCACCCCGATCTGGCTCACCACTAAAATGATTTAAAGATCCAGCTCAGTATTGCTTCAAAACCGATTAATAGCTGGTGGGCCAGAACCGGTTCTCAATGAAATGGAAAAATTATAATAATCTGTAAAATGTTTCAACCAATGAGATGTCTTGAACATACCTTGAAAATTCTCCTATTGGCTGCTTTAGAAATTATGTCTCTAGGTTATCTATAATACAAAGTAGCTTGATGTCTGTCCGTCTGTCTGTCCGTCTGTCTGTTCCTTAAGATCTCGGTAACCACTGAACCGATTGGATTCTACTCTTCAGGGTATATACCTATGCCAAAGAGATCACTTTAATAGTTGTTGATAATTCTAGATTTGGAGATATAACCTGTTTAGCAGCTAATAGAGATATAGAACCTGGAGAAGAAATACTTGTAGACTACGGGTTATCTTGGAGTTCTAACTCGAGCCAACTCTACTTTCATCATTATAGCTGGAATCTTGTCTTATAATAAACAAGTGCATTGAAGATAAGATTTATAAAAACTAAAATGGAGGTTGTTAATTGTTTTTTCTCGTATTCATTCGAATCCGGTGGATAGGAACCGGTTCTCATCCATACGAAAAAACTATGGTTAGCATCGTATTATATCCAGCTTTCTACGAATATAAAAATGTACTATCATAAGATTAAAACCAGTTTTTTTAGCCCGTTCCTTCGGCACCACGGGGCTACAAAACTGGTTTTAATCTTATAATTGTACATTCTAGCATCGTATTATATCCAGCTTTCTACGAATATAAAAATGTTTAAAGCCCCTCCAAAAATTAAGATTATGACGCCAAAGAGAGGCCAGTATACACTGTAATTGACCAATTGTAAAATTTGTGCTGGCCTCTCATTGGTTATTCTATCGTATAACGTCATAATCTGTACCTTACTGTCTTTGAAATCGAGAGGACAATTAAAACATGTATAAAATAACTGCTGGAGCTATCCGTTACAGACGCAGAGACCTATCTTAATTATAGAAAAGCTTCGCTTTAAGAATAGTAAAACACATTAAACTCAATAAAAAAACTTGAGTCTTTTTATAGTACTAGCGGCTACGCCCGTAGAAGCCTCTAGGTGCACTTAAGGTAGGAGGGGGAAAAGTCGACCTCATCACATTTTAAAATTTGAGTTTCAACAGAGTAAAAAAATATTTTTTTGGGGGGGAAGGGGGTTGAAGACACCCTCCCCAAAAATAGTTTAAAACCTTCCCAGGGCCTATAAGAAGATTCACTGTAAAGGAGAACAATATCGGTTTAGCGGTTAGCGAGATCCTTCGGGACAGACAAAAAACACTTACTACTTTATATAATAGGATAAGTAGTAAGCTTTTATTGTCTGAAGCGAAGGATCTAGCTAACCACTGAACGGATCTGGTTCTCCTTTACAGTGAAGCTTCTTATAGGTTATTGTAAGGTTTTTAAAAGCGAAGCTTTTCTATAATTAGGGTCTGTCCATCCGTCCGTAACGGATAGCTTTATTCGTTAATTTAGGCATGTTAGAATTGTCCTATCGATTTCAAATTTTGCATGGTGATTCCTTTAGCAGTTAGGTACGATTTAGAAAGCGTAGCAACTCTATAATCATTACCAAAATGTCCGTATGTCCATTTTAAACATGATGATTTTTTTACTTTTTCAACATCAAATTTTTATGTGATCTAATTATCCGATTGATCTGATTTTTGGTATATTGATTCCTGGGACAACAAAGCATAATGTAATAAACGAAGCAACTCTATAATCAAGTCCTAAAAATGTTAGTATGTCCATAAACATTATCCTGTATCAAGCAGTTTTTAAAAGCGAAGCTTTTCTATAATTAGGGTCGGTCCGTCCGTCCGTACGTCCGTACGTCCGTCCGTAACGGATAGCTTTTTTCGTTGATTTAGGCATGTTAGAATTGTCCTTTCGATTTCAAATTTTGCATGGTGATTCCTTTAATAGTTAGGTACGATTTAGAAAGCGTAGCAACTCTATAATCATCACCAAAATGTCCGTACGTCCATTTTAAACATGTTGATTTTTTTTACTTTTTTAAATAGCTTTTTTCGTTAATTTAGGCATGTTAGAATTGTCCTATCGATTTCAAATTTTGCATGGTGATTCCTGTAATAGTTAGGTACGAGTTAGAAAGCGTAGCAACTCTATAATCATTACCAGAATGTCCGTACGTCCATTTTAAACATGTTGATTTTTTTTTCATTTTTAACAACAAATTTGTAAGTGACCTAATTATCCGATTAGTCTGATTTTTGGTATACTGATTCCTTAGACAACAAAGTACAATGTTATAAGCGAAGCAACTCTATAATCAAGTCCTAAAAATGTAAGTATGTCCATAATTATTATCCTGTATCAAGCAGTTTTTCAACAAATTTACTTACAATTTTGCTTTGACTCTTATACATTCGCATTCTGATTATTAAGTTCTGACATTATACAAGTGTTAATGTCCGTTTGTCCTACCGTTTCAGAGCTTCGCTTTTATGGATGTTGTCATCCTTGTTTTAACAAATTTACTCACAATTTTGCTTTGACTCTTATACATTTATATTAGGATTATTCAGTTCTGAAACTATACAAGTGTTAACGTCCGTTTGTCCTACCGTTTCAGTGCTTCGCTTTTATGGATGTTGTCATCCTTGTTTTACAACTATTTTGGGGGTGGTATCCCCACCCTTTCAATAAATAATGACTCCCCCCCAAAAAAAGAAAAAAAAATTCTTTTTAAAACTCAAATTAATAGTGGCCTTCCCGGGCGTTGCCGCTAGTATTAAAATGTATTAATTTTTGTAATTAATTTATGTAATTTTGTTTATCGTAATTAAGGATGTGAATCAATTTATCGTCCAGTGTCATATCCCTTAGGATAACTGATAAATTTCCCCTATTTTTACACATCCAACAAACACATAATATTGAGATAGTTAAACCATTAAATTAAGGTGTTTACTTAATCTAACAAAAATTTGAAACGGTAGGACAAACGAACATTAACTCTTATAGAGTGTCTGAAATAGATAAGCAGAACATTAATTTCTTAGTCTAAACAAAATAATACATACATTTGTTGCAAAGGTGCGTAAAATACAGAGAAGGACATACTTTCTTTTTTAGGATTTGATTATAGAGTTGCCTCGCCTATAACACTTTACATTGTTGTCCTATGTATTATTATTCTAAAATGAGATGAATAGGATAATCATATCACACAAAAAAGTGATAGAAATGGACGTAATGACTTTCTGGTAACGATTAGAGAGTTGCTTTGCTTTCTAACACGTACCTAACTGTTATGGAATCATCATGCAAAGTTTGAAATCGATAGGATAATTCTAACATCTCTAAATTAACAAAAAAAATTCTGTTCCAGACGTACGGACGGGCCGACCCTAATTATAAAAAAGCTTCGCTTTTAAAAGAAAATATAGAAAAATAGTGACAATAAAATGATTATTAGTTATTATTATGACATAAGGTTAAAAATACTATTGGTTTACCAAAACTGCATGTGGGATGTTTTTGAAAAGCAAAGCTTATCTATTATTAAGGTCCGTCCGTACGTCTGTACGTCCGTCCGTCCGTCTGTTACAACTTTGTTTCGAATTATATACATACATTTTATATTCTGACTATTTAGTTCTGACGCTCTACAAGCGTTAATGTTCGTTTGTCCTACCGTTTCAAAGCTTCGCTTTTATGGATGGGTTGCCATCCTTGTTTAAATCAGGTTTATAGAAGAAAATCTTTTAAAATTCGCCGTTTTGTATGGAGGATGATGTGATAAAAAGTTGGTTGTGGGAACAGGCGTTAAGTACTGAAATTTACATAGAAATAGTTATTTCATGTGCCATATCAAAATATTACTCTTTCATAAACATAGAACCAAACAAAACATTTCAATAAATTCTATTTGTGACAAACACGCCAATAGTATCAAAAATCAGCCACGTGACGTCATAAAAATGAGAGAGATGAGAGGAGAAGTGGGAAGAAATTCCCCAAATAAGAGATGGATAATCCCTCATTTTTATGACGTTATAAGGCTGTTTTTCAGGCACTTTGTCCAGCTAAAAATATGCGAGAAACTAGTAAAATAAAGGGGATGTGTACACATTTTGTTACGTAAGGGCACCATTTTTTCATTTTGTTCATATTACAATTTAAAAATCTAATCTTACATCAAGACTTCAAGTAGGTTCATAGCCACTTACATAAGAGCAGATATCAGACCCCAATGGTAAACGACTATTACTATTTTGTCAATTTAAATAAGGAAATAAATATTTATGAACACGCTAGTATGTAAACATGAATGTACCATTCCAGTTTCGTCTCTGAAAGTGGAATGGTACATTACAAAAATCATATTGGCCATGATGATATCATTACCAAGATGGGGGAAAATGGAATCGCACATTACGTTTTTTAAAGGGTCAAAACCGTATTAGATTATATTTCTGGATCTATAAAAATGGATTCAACCTCCTATCTGTAAACGAGATTTATTGCAATCTTGAATGTGCATGGAAATGAATTGCGCCTGTTCTTACTACTTTTACGACAAAACCAAATTGTGTAAAAAATGATCCATGTGACGTCATAAAAATGATGGAGATGAGATGAGAAGTAGGAAAGAAAACCCCTAAAAAGAGATGGATAATCCCTCATTTTTATGACGTCACATGGATGATTTTTTACACAATTTGGTCTTTGTATTCTTTTACTATTAGTGTCGTGCATTTGATAAAGAAGCAGGCAGTACACTTTTAAACATCTTTGATTATGACGTAGTTTGACCAAAAATAGAGAATTGATTAACCAAAAAAAAAAATTTAAAAAATGAACATTAGTGTACTAGCACAAAGGTTTTACCTATCATAGGAAACTCTATTTTGTTTAAAACACAAAACTTTCCATTTTACACCGATATCAAAAAAAGGGCCATTTTGCATTAACTATGTTTATAATTTTATGTGTTCTTTAAATCTCAATACCACGTGCAAGGACGTCCAAGCTTGTTTGTTGGGGTTGAGGTGGTGGGAATAAAAAATTTTGGTGTATAATTCTTTTTTTTTTGTTGGAGTAGTGTAATACAAAAAGTACCTAATTAAAAAAAAAACTAACGAAATTAAATCATGTTTGGGATAGTAGAATCCCCTCCCCTCTTCTAAAAGAGAGGATAAAATCTAAAATATCTTCCAAAAACTTTTTTTATTTGGGGGGGGGGGGGAGAGAGAAAATATTCCACCATTCCCTTTTGACGCCCTAGCTCTATACATACGCCTTTTTAGTAGAATCACATCAATTATAGGATTTATACAACTGATATTGTCTTTCCTAATCCTCAAAAATAAGACATGTATGTAAAAGCTTACATTTGTAGTTTTAAAGACGACTAAGCTTTCAATAATCAAGTCTTGTCAAAACAGAAGACACGTAAAAATGCACCAATTGCTTTTATAGTATAACAAGTACAATATAATACTACTAGCGGCTTCGTCCCTAGCCTCTAGGGGCTTTGCCCCAAAAGGTTTGATCAAACCAATTTTTCGTAATTTAGATTTCAAAAAATAAATCTAAAAAAAAAATTTTCTTTTGCGAGGGGGTGGAATTTTAACGATAAGGTGCTCTATATATTTGTATTCCCTATTGAATAGAACAATAGGGAAATTTTTTTTTTTTTTTTTTTGATAACCGTACCTGGAATATCTTAAAAAAATAAGAAATTTCTATCAAACGCTTTGTTTGGCTCAAACTGACAAAAATTAAAAAAAAATATAATTATAATAATAATGTTTTCTATAGGTACAAGGTAAAGGTTAAGAACAATCTATACCATTAAACAAAGGAAGAAACCATTCTACCTATAGAAAACATTATTATTATAATTTTTTTAAATTTTTGTCAGTTTGAGCCAAACAAAGCGTTTGATAGAAATTTCTTATTTTTTTAAGATATTCCAGGTATGGTTATCAAAAAAAAAAAAAAAAATTCCCTATTGTTCTATTCAATAGGGAATACAAATATATAGAGCACCTTATCGTTCTACTACTATTTTTAGGCCTTATAACACACACCTTTACGGGATTTACTAGAAAATGACTTCCCTCTTTGTAATGTTTTAATATGAAAAATGTAGTTTAATCTACCCCTAGTTATAGATATAAATTATAGCATAGTTTTGAAATTGTATCTTGGTACTACCTAAAAAACCTTCCCTGGACCTACAAGAAGCTTTATTGTAAAGAATAACATAATTTATAAATCAGTTAGCATTAGCCTTAAAGGGCAAATATAGGTTGAATATGATATGGGCTCCAAATGTAGGCGCAATTCTATACTTTAGAATATCTATGCCAAATTTAAAAATTCAAAAAAAAATCCTTAAGTATATATTGCAATTTTAGTGACAAATCTCGACATATAATTTGTGACATTTGCAACAAATCTTTTTTTTAACCATTATATGACTTTTTTAAAACTATTTTTCTTAAGTTTAATTGATTATTACATTGGAACGCATCTTATATGATAATTTATATGTTTCATTTTTAAAATTATTACCTATTGTATTAAATCTTTAAAAAGCATAAAAAATTATGATATCATAGATTCCTTTGCGTAATGAGCAGGATAAATATTAGTTTTAAAATTTATTTACTCTTCAAATATTAAGAGTTTATTTTCTCTTAATATATTTACCCTTAGTATACCAATAAAGTAACGCAACTTTTAGCAGAAAAATAAATATTCTATTAATAAAATACTTTTTGTAATTAATAGTTCAGACTTTACTTTTTTAATATTATTTTTGTCTTCAAAATTATGTTATGGAAAATTTCATCAAAACTAATAGTTGCAGCTACCCAAGTATGTGGCCGAATCATCTGAGATGGGTTCTTAAAAAAGAATGCCGTGTTTTTTCGACATTTGTATAATTCGCTTTTGTTGGTATGGCCTTCAAAGACGAAAACAAATTATCTTCAATCCATTTTTGCTGCATATTAATTAATGCATCTTTTTAGAGCTGTATAAGACATTGTACAAATGGCTAAAATGATAATTTTAAATTTTGAATTCTTAAGTTGTATACTCTGTATAACGATATCGTCTTCGTTCAATCAATCAATGTCTAAAAAATTTCGAAAAAACGCGGCATTCTTTTTTAAAAACCCATCTCTGCTTTTTTTAACTTCAATCATATGTGTATGGGGGGATAAATTTTCTCTGTAATTATTTTCCTAATATTTAATATTAATATTTTCCTAAATAATCAGATATGTTTGATTATATTTTCAGTAATGTCCAGGAAGTTTTTTCCAGAAACCTTTTTATAATTTATTAGTACTGCAATATAACAACAGTATTTCTGCAACCTCTACTTGCATCCTGTTGTGATTTTGAGTTTTTGAATATTTTAGGGAACCACTTAACTGACGCATTTATTGCATGAGTTTGCCAGGTTTTTGGCCATATATGGCCTTATCCAGTGGAATATCTTTATTTGTTTGAGCTATTCATAATGTATATACTGGCACGTTTGAAATAAAATCATATCATATTGAACCTATATTCGCCCTTATAAAACACACACACACCAAGACATCTTGTTACTTTAATACAAAGATCATGTTAATAACTCGTTTAAAAAATGCAAGATTTGTTTTATATTTATATTTTTACAAGTTTTCAAAGTTGTAAATGTTTATTGGAGATTAGAAAAGAGTAAAAAAAGTTGCTGCCCATGAAAAAAATTTTTATTTTCCTTTTTTAAAAGTAAATATGTTGGGACTAGCTCCCCCAATCACCCCCCCCCCCCATCTCACACAAACACAAATATTGGGTATAGTCTCTTACGTGGCAACGCCTCTTAAGGGGCATTTCGTAGTATTTTCGCAGTAGCTTTTTCCAAATGTCTAGCCCCTATGGGGGGCTCTAACCATGCGGGGCAATAACTTAACATAATCTATCTTAAATAACGTATTAAAACTAATGTAAAAATACGACGAAACGCCCCGTAAGAGGCGTTGCCACAAAAGGGTCTATACCCCAAATATCTTTCTTGTCTGATCTGATTTCCTGAAGGGGTAGGGTGCCAATTTGCTTTGCTAACAAGAAAAGAAATTATTCCCGAAAGTTTTTGAAAATTTGACTTTCCAATTTGGGAAACTTTCTATGTATTAGTATATATTCAGAAATTAAGTGAAAAGTAAATAAACAAGGATGAAAACATCCATAAAAGCAAAGCTCTAAAATCAGACCATAGGCAAATGAAAAGTAACACTTGTAGAGTGTCCAAAATCAATTTGCAATATGTACATGTTAAAGTCTAAACAAATTTAACATAAATTTGTTGCAAAATCGATAAGAATAAGCAATAACATACATTTTTAGAACTTAATTGTGGAGATGCTTTACTTAAAATATTGACCTTGTTGTCCTAGGAATCATTGTTTCAAAATTGAGATCTATATGAAAATTATGTCATACAAAAGCAGTGTTTTCAAAAAAAACTAAAATTTAGCATATTTTGAATAAGCGTACGGACTTTCTGGTAATGATTATAGAGTTACTACGCTTTCTAAGTCGTACCAATCTGTTACAGGAATCGTCATACAAAGTTTGAAATCAATAACACTATTCTAAATTAGCTAAACTAATAATAAGAGCTATTCGTAATGTTTAAAAATTTTAACTTTATACGTAAAGATTATAGAAAAGCTACATATCCAAACAAGGATGACAACATCCATAAAAGCGAAGCTCTGAAACGGTAGGATAAATAACATTAACACTTGTATAGTGTCAGAACTGAATAATCAGAATATAAAAGTTGAAGTAACATTGTATGTAAATTTGTTGAAAAACTGCTTGATACAAGAAAATGTTTATGGACATACTTACATTTTTAGGACTTGATAATAGAGTTGCTTTGATTACAATATTGTACTTTGTTGTACCAGGAATCACCATGCAAAGTTTAAAATCAACAGGACAATTCTAACATGCCTAAATTAAAGAAAAAAGCTATCCGTTCTGAACGGACTTACCCTAATTATAGAAAGGCTACATATCCCAAAAATATATAGATAATCCCAATAAATAAATATTATGCTTTCGATTTTTTAATGAAGCTCATTTAATTATCTCTATATTTGTGAATATAAGTATAGTATATATATAAAACTGATATAGAAAAGTAAATCAAATTGATTGGATTTCACATCTTTTTTTTTGGATTTAAGCTATTTTTGTGCTAGTATTTTGAATTCAGAGATAATGTCTTAAGGAGTGTTCTTATCGTATTTTCACAGTAACCTTCCCCAATTTTTCTAGCCCTGAGGGGCACTAATCCTACGGGGCATTCACCTAACCTAACATAACCTAAAATAATCTATCAAAAGCTACTGTAAAAATACGAGGGACTATTCCCAAATTAAGTAATGGAATAAAAAATCGCCTTTTTAACCAATTTGCTTATGTTTAATTTTGAACCAAGCTCCAAAAATTAGAGAATAAACTTAAATATTATTTAATTTGCCAGTTTGTTATATTTTTAAAAGCGAAGCTTTTCTATAATCAGGGTCGGTCCGTCCGTACGTCCGTCCGTCCGAGATATATAGCTTTTTTCGTTAATTTAGGCATGTTAGAACTATCCTATCGATTTCAAACTTTGCATGGGGATTCCTGTAGTAGTAGCAACTCTATAATCATAACCAGAATGTCCGTACTTCCATTTTAAACATGTTGATTTTTCTACTTTTTTAACAACAAATTTTTATGTGATTTAATTATCCGTTTGATCTGATTTTTGGTATATTGATTCCTGGGACAACAAAGTACAATATTATAAGCAAAGCAACTCTATAACCAAGTTCTAAAAATGTAAGTATGTCCATAAACATTATCCAGTGTCAGGCAGTTTTTCATCAAATTTACTTACAACTTTGCTTCTACTCTTATACATTTATATTCTGATTATTCAGTTCTGACACTATACAAGTATTAATGTCGGTTTGTCCTACCGTTTCAGTGCTTCGCTTTTATGGATGTTGTCATCCTTGTTTTTATACAGGTATTGATACCTATCTATTTAATTTTATAGTTTATTTGCTCTGCATGCAGAATTAACGTTATATAAATCAATAATTATTTATGGCATCGTATTACAAACAGCTTTCCGCGGATATAAAATGTACAATTATAAGATTAAACCAGATTTTGTAGCCCTGAGCTGCCGAAGGCATGACCTAAAAAAAGGTTTTATTTTTATGATTGTACATTTTTATATTCGTAGAATACTGGATATAATACGATGCTAGACATATTTTTTTTGTTGTATGGATGAGAACCCGTTCTAATCCACCGGATATTATTCGGTTTCGAATTAATACTTTATATTTATTTTTGTAAATAAAGATAAGACTTAAATGATATATTGTTTGTTTATAAGAAGAAGGATGTACAAACTAAGGTTTTCTTGCGCAGCTACTCTAAAAATCAGAAGCGCAGTGTTTAGGTTTGTGGACATAAGTCTGTGCTATAGCAGGGGAAAAGGGAATGTGATTCTGACAAACAATTAAAAATTTCCCCACAACCCCTTTTCCCTTTTCCTTCCCTTCTTAACCACTCCTCTTTAGTTACATGAAAAAAAAACTATACTTCCATCTTACTTTAAAAGGTTTCGTGATTCTTTGAGAATCGATTGTTAAAATAGCTACCCCTGGTGCTATAGAATCGAAGACACAAAAGTTAGTCGAAAATTATAACAGAATTAGAGTAAAAACATCCATAAGTAGCGAAGCATAAACAAATCATCGAGTGGACAAACTTAAAAAGTAAGTTAAAGAATAGATGTTCAGTTGTCATAACTAAGAGAATATCACGAAACGTTAAAAACAATAAGGTTTATATCGTTTTAAGCATGACCGATAGACTAGCCGATTAATTTGTATAAATCAAGAGAGTTTTCACTGTGAGTTGTTTTTCTTCAATAGTAGTCGATAAAGTCATATCTCCCACATAGCATTACGGACTGACTAACAGACATACAATGTGAATTTTTGAATAGCTTCACTTCTAAATAATTAGATAATTTTAATTATTTTTGTTTTGTTTAATTTTTATCTTTCCTCCTTTTTTGTTTCATTTGTTTAATTTAAACTTAGCAAGGATGACAACAATAACAAATAGTGCACCATAATCATTATTTACCACATCTATATTACAAAGTAGCTTGATGTCTGTCCGTCCGTCCGTCTGAAGCTTAAGATCTCGGTAACCACTGAACCGATCGGATTCTACTCTTCAGGGAATATACCTACTGGTCCTGTGATGGTTTTAGGCTCTTTTCTTGGGGGGGGGGGGGTTGTAGAAGATTTCCTTGGTTCTTATTTTTTTTTAGGGAGGGACACCCCCAACCCTCCAAAAAAATAAAAATCCTCCCCCCCCCCAAAAAAAAAAACTAAAAAAACTAAGTAGGGTAGACTAAGGATAGGGGCAAAACCGCTAGTTCCTAATATATCAAAACAGCCAAATAGATAAACATATAATTTAATTTTCCACCAAATTGCAATACAAAGACTTATGCACAAAGTGTGATATGTAATAACAAGAGGTTGCGCCGCTAGCATCTAGCGGCTCTGTATTCAAGATAGTAAGAAGGGGCCACAAATAGCCTAAAACTATCCAAAGACCTATGTGAAGCTTACCTAAAAGGTCAAACTCAATCATTTTAAAGATTATTAAAATTTTATGCTTCAGACAAAAAATTGTAATATTTTATAAACGAGGAATGATCAAAGAAAATAAAAATTTACAAAGCTCGTTTTTTTACTCCTTTCTTAAGGTCTTTCTTGGTTATCAGCCAAGTAAAGCAGTTTCTTTCAGATAGACTTATGAACATTATACATTATAGGGAAGGTTTACACGTAAAATATTTGTTATCTCAAACTGTACGCTTTCAGATATAATTTCGGGTTAAATATAACTTTAACAATCAGTTTATAACAGAATGTTAACAATTGCAGGTACTGTTTTTTTTTTCAGCTTTCTTAATAGTTATTTTTTTTATGGCCTCAAAATAAATTTTTATAATTTTCACGTCTAAAGTTACATAACATAATTTTCAATAATTTTCTAACTTATAGGCCTAAGTATGTATATTAGATCTTTTCATGAAAATACCCTTTCTCGAATTTCATTCTTCTGCTAACCTAAAAAGTTACTTTAGGGGCCTAGAAATACATGTACAAAATTTCAGCTCTTTATCTCTACTGGCGACCTAGCGCCAGGCATGTAAAATATCAACAGATAACGGTAGCACGGCGGTTTTAACAATATCTCAGTAATGTGCAGGTTTTAAGCTCTTCTGCATATTTCAATTTAAACACATATGGCCAAAGATATTATATGAACCCGGTATTAGTGTCTTAGAAATTATCTTAGTGACGTAAAAAAAATAGGATGTGTCGATACTACTAGGATTTTTAAGAATTGTTAATAAAGGCCTGAAATCAAGATTTTTTGTGCTTTTAAAAAATATTAAAAATATTTCTAAAAATTCTACATTATCTTTGCTCACTTTTAAAAAACAAAATCAACTTTTTTTTATTTTTTTTTATAAAATTATCTTTCAAAATTGAAATAAGATCTATCAGCTGATATTGTACTTCTTACATAACTCAAGAGTTGACTTACAATGTGTAAATATTTTATAGATTATTTAGCAAAATAATAAAAAACCTATATGTAATTTCGTGATTAATAATTGGCTTAATCTTACATTAAACATTGAATGATTTTAAATAATTTTCAAATATTTGCTTTTATAATTATACTTATTGTATAAACGCCTCATAAGTTAGCGCAGAATGCTATATATTTTATCACATATGAGCTATTTTTTAAGCCAGCTTTTTAGTCAAAATTTCAAACCAATAACAATTAAATCAAAAGATATTAGGTTAAAACTATATATAAACGAGAGTAAAGAAATAAGATATTGCTATCAACAACAACAAAAAAGGGTTTTGTCTAGTTTTTGGTAAAAATAACGCATATTTATCATTTTAAATTAAAGCTATCTTTTCAAGATTACATCTATAAATTCGTCTGTATTTTCTAACTTATACGTGTTACCATGAAAAATCCATTGATTTTCCATAATAATTTTATTTCTATATTAAATTTAGAGACAGCTAATTTTTCTTTAAATATAATGAGATGTTTATCAGAAATTTTTAATTAAGCATAATAATGTATATATAAAAAAGACAATTACGAATAAAAACAAAACAATCAATTATTAGATTATTTATATCAATAAATTTAACGGAATTTGAACGTAATTGTTAAAAAAGCTAGCTTAAACAGTTTTGCCATTAAAAAATAACCTTCTTTATGAATGGTACATTCTAACAAGGGTAATGATATCCAGTAGAGCAACATATTTAACAAATATGTCTTTAAATAATCAGTCTATTTAACAAATATCTTTTTAAAATGCATAAGTTATATTACCTCTCACAAGATTGTTTAGTCCTTTGACACTGTACATAATTATTATTTGATTGATCTATCCTTAATTTTTATTCATATTCAATTTTATTGTTTGTATATAAATATTTAATACCTGTATTATAATACGGTTATAATTTTTTTTTGCTATGTTTTTATAAAATAAATATCTAAGCAAATGTTACCAATTCTTATAATTATCTGGAATTGAAAAGAATTACTTTCATTCGGTTGCTAAAAAGAGGAGAAAAAGAAATGTATTGAGTCAGATAGTAGCCTTAACCTGTACAGCTTTACATTTATTTCATAGATAAATTGGAATTGAAATTAGATAAAATTATTAATTGATTTTAGATTATTAAACAAGACATGTTAGAATTATCCTATCAATTTCAAACTCTTCATGATGATTCCTATGACAGTTAGGTATAATTTAGAAAGCAACTCTATCATTGTTAACAGAAAGTCAGTACGTCCATTTAAAACATGCTTTGTGTGTTTTTTTGGCTGCTATTGAAGAAAGACTACTGAAATTTTTAGTGAAAATGTCTTTTAAGGGGTGTTTTAATGTATTTTTTTTACAGTAGCTTTTGATGGATTATTTTATGTTAGGTTAGGTGATTGCCCTGCAGGGTTAGGAAAATGGCCTCGCATGGATAGAGCCCCCCCCCCCCCCCCCCCGCAGTGGCTAGAAATAGGATAAAATCTACTGTGAAAATACCAAGAAACGTCCCTTAAGAGGCATTGTCATGAAAGGAACTATACCCAAGATATATGTGCATCTACTTAACGACTTCCAAAATTTGAGGGTGCCCTCAAGTAATCACCCCTTCCCCCCCCCCCCCCTGCATCTACTCTATACATTATTTTGTCTGTCTGACTGTCGGTCATGCTTAAAAAACCTTATTGTTGGAGAAATGTTATTTTCACGACTGCTTTTTTAGATAGCCAGCTGTAAGTTTTAGTCAAGATACCTTATATTTATACAGATCTGCTCCATATATTTATTGTCTGTCTGTCTGACAGATATACTTAAAAGGACAATTTAGTTTTAAAAGAAAAAAAATTAAAAAATGTTGGTGGTTTTTTTTTCTAAGCGCGTGAGGGTGCAGGTACCCTATCCTAAAATAGTTATAAACCTTCCCATGACCTATGACCTATGTCCCTGCAAAGGAGAAGCATATTAGTTAGGAAGATCCTTCCATATAAATAGACACACACACACAAACATTCTTTTACTTTGATATAAGGATTAGCATTTTGTTACTGTATCCTATTACTAGCGGCTACGCCTTAGAGGACTCTTGGGGCACTTGAGGAGGAGAGAGTCCAATTTAATAAACCAATTTATTTTTCTAGATTTTAAAAGAAAAAGACAAACAAACAAACAAAGAGACAGACAAACAGACATCCTGTTACTTTATTATATCCTATTATATAAATTAGTAAGCTAAGCTTTTTTTGACTGTAGCAACGGATCTTGTTAACCGCTGAACCTAATGGGTTCTTCTTTACAGTGAAGCTTATTATAGGTATAGAGAAGTTTATAACTATTTAGGAAGAGGGCTCTCCACTCTCAAAAAAAAATAACACTTAGAAAAAAAGTACCATCTCCGCAATTTTACTTCTTTGTTTTAAAACTTAAATTGAAAATTGGAAGAATGAACTTTCCCCCTTACCACCCTAAAAGCTTCTAGTGATGTTACTGCTAGTGATAATATATTATAGTTTTTATCAACATAATATGCGGATTTTAAGAAAAATTTAATCAAATATGCGGACTTTTTTCAACCTTTTTTTGACAACATTTATTAGACATATTAGAATTATACTATTGATTTCAAATTTTGCACGGAAGTATGTCCTTTTACTGTATGCTATATTTACGCAATTTTGCAACAAATTTATGTGCAATTTCATTTAGACTTCAAAATTAATATTCTGCTTATTAAGTTCTGACACTCTAGCTATTGTGCGTTTGTTCTACCTTCTGATTTTTGTGCTTCGTTTTTATGGATGTTGTCATCCTTGTCTAGAAAATACAAATTTATTAATCTATGGTAGAAAGTACAGAGAGTATAAATTATTTCCTACATTTTCTTTATCAATTATCAATTATCAATCACCTCTATTATCCATCTCTTTTTTAGGGGTTACCTTTCCCACCTCCCCTCTAATCCCTCGTTTTTAGTTACGTCACTAAGATAATTTCTAAGACACTAATACCGGGTTCTATTATATCCAAAAAATCTTTTGTCAAAGTCTACTCTACACCTAGCGCCAGTCAGTTTTCTAAAATCATGCATTTTATACCTGTGAAAAATGAAATCGCCAGCGCTAGGTGTAGAGTAGACTTTGACAAAAGATTTTTGGGATATCATATCTTAGGCCTTATGTGTTTAAGTTGAAATATGCAGAACACCTAAATTCACCTTCCAAGCCATTCTCTATGCATTTTAAATTTTTTAATGAAATAACGGGATTTCAAAACTGCCTTTTGAAAAGGCCTAAAAAGTATCTTTTTTTGTTCCTTTTTTCACTGTTTATAGTTACAACTTATTAAGATATTATTCTCAGTTAAAAAAAAATTGGCGCTTCCAGCACCTAAACCGGCAAAAACAGGCAGTTAAACTTCTGTACCCCTACTTAACCCCCTAACAGACCCCCCCTCTATCTCGGCTCCTGTTACAGCTAGAGACGTAAAACTTTTTTCTGGTGGTTATGTGTATTTTTAGAGAAAATTACTTTTCTAGTCATAGTGGTCAGACCGCTCCTTATCCGTTTTTTAGCGGCCAGCCGCTAAATATTAAAACTGCTGTAGAGCAGCCAATTTTAAAGCTAAGAAAACCAAATTTTATGATGAACTATTATTTTTTATAACAAACAAATACCTTTTCTGACCATTGCCGAAAAACGACAAATAACGGAAACCGCCAATTTTGGCGGTAAAATGGCGGTTGGCGGCGCTAAATAATATTTTTTTTCTGTTTATAGTTACAATTTATTAAGGTATTATTCTCAGTTAAAAAAAAATTGGCGCTTCCAGCACCAAAACCGGCAAAAACAGGCAGTTAAACTTCTGTACCCCTACTTAACCCCCTAACAGACCCCCCCCCTCTATCTCGGCTCCTGTTACAGATAGAGACGTAATACTTTTTTCTGGTGGTTCATGTTTATTTTTAGAGAAAATTACTTTTTCTAGTCATAGCGGTCAGACCGCTCCTTATCCGCTTTTTAGCAGCCAGCCGCTAAATATTAAAACTGCTGTAGAGCAGCCAATTTTAAAGCTAGGAAAACCAAATTTTACAACAAACTATAATTTTTTATAACAAAAAAATACCTTTTCTGACCATCACCAAAAAACGACTAATAACGGAAACCGCCAATTTTGGCGGTAAAATGGGGGTTGGCGGCGATAATTAATATTTTTATCTGTTTATGATCACAATAAAAGACTTCATACAAAAATTTGCTGATTAAGACCCGGAAAGTGGCAACACAGTTAATTGTTGAAACTAATGTAATAGATTTTTATTTTAGTCAGATGCCAGACGCAGGCAATTAAATAAATTAATATTTAGAAATAGGAAAGAAAACAAAGTCATTCCTAATTAGGACAGAAGTCACTGGAACTTGATCTGATCAAATTCTTACAAAACATAGCAAATTCTTGCAAAACATAGCAAATTCTTGCAAAACATAGCAAATTCTTGCAAAACTTAGCTTTTCTGTCCTTCACATAGCTAATTCTTGCAAAACATAGCAAATTCTTGCAAAACATAGCAAATTCAAAACAAGGACAGAAAAGCTAAGTTTTCTAAGAATTTGCTATGTTTTGTAAGAATTTGCTATGTTTTGCAAGAATTTGCTATGTTTTGTAAAAATTTGCTATGTTTTGCAAGAATTTGCTATGTTTTGTAAGAATTTGCTATGTTTTGCAAGAATTTGCTATGTTTTGTAAGAATTTGCTATGTTTTGCAAAAATTTGCTATGTTTTGCAAGAATTAGCTATGTGAAGGACAAAAAAGCTAAGTTTTTCAATAATTTGCTAAGTTTTGCAAGAATTTGCTATGTTTTGCAAGAATTTGCTATGTTTTGTAAGAATTTGCTATGTGAAGGACAGAAAAGCTAAGTTTTCCAATAATTTGCAATGTTTTGCAAGAATTTGCTAAGTTTTGCAAGAATTTGCTATGTTTTGCAAGAATTTGCTATGTGTTGCTAGAATTTGCTATGTGAAGGACAGAAAAGCTAAGTTTTCCAATATTTTGCTATGTGATGGACCAAAAACCAATTTTATGCAAGATTTTGCTATGTGAAGGATCAAAAAGCTAGGTTTTGTGAGGTGAAGGGAGGCTACATATGTCCTCAATCTTGCAAAATCTTTGTTAAGGGAGGCATGTTATGCCCTTCATCTAACAAATTCTCACATAAGGAAGGCTACTTATGTCCTTCCTAGGAAGGTGACTTCTGTCCTAATTTAGGAATGACTTTGTTTTCTTTCCATGATCCTAGAAATATTATCAATTTGTTTACAAAGGGTTAAAAACAAAATCAAAATATACAAATCTAATTATTAAAAACATCAAGATGATCTTTTCCATCCTATTACATATTATCTTTCTTATTTTCCTTTTCAAATGCAAGATGTATTTTCAAAATTTAACTGTTGATAGAAAGATTCTGGATCATGGACAGAAAACAAAGTTGCTGGTGATTCTTATGTGCTAGTATGCATAAAATGACTTTAGAAATGTCTTCTGATTTTAGTTGAAAGGTGGATACAATAAGTGAAGGACCTATTTTTATAGTATCTAACAAAAAAAAGTTTATAATCAGTGATAGTGAGAAAAATTGTGTCTATGGTTGTCTTTATATAAACTTTTGTAAAATATTTAATATTAAGTGTAAAAAAATAATTGTAGTAATATTACCATTCTCCCCTTCAAGGACGTCCAATGTGTTTATTAGGCAGGGGGGGGGGGGAGGATATTTTATTTAGGGGGGATAACAGAATGTCTGTTTTTATGTCTCTCTGTACTGAAGGATCTCACTAACTGCTGAACTGATATGGTTCCCCATAACAGGGTAGCTTCTCTTAGGTCCTGGGAAGGTTTATAACTAATTTGGGGGAGGGTAACACCACCTTCCCAAGAACTTGAAAATCTAGGAATCATTCTGATTTGACACACAAAAAGTGTAGAAAAGTATGAATAAATATATATGATTGATCACATGGTACCTTCTGAATAAATTTTGACAAATAATATAAAAATGAGAGACAACAAAACTTATGTAGTTATAAAAAATAATAGTTCGTCATAAAATTTGGTTTTCTTAGATAAAAATATTAATTAGCGCCGCCAACCGCCATTTTACTGCCAAAATTGGCGGTTTCCGTTATTTGTCGTTTTTTGGCGATGGTCAGAAAGGTTATTTTTTTGTTATAAAAAATAATAGTTTGTCGTAAAATTTGGTTCTCTTAGCTTTAAAATTGGCTGCTCTACAGCAGTTTTAATATTTAGCGGCTGGCTGCTAAAAAGCGGATAAGGAGCAGTCTGACCGCTATGACTAGAAAAAGTAATTTTCTCTAAAAATAAACATGAACCACCAGAAAAAAAGTATTACGTCTCTATCTGTAACAGGAGCCGAGATAGAGGGGGGGGGGACTGTTAGGGGGTTAAGTAGGGGTACAGAAGTTTAACTGCCTGTTTTTGCTGGTTTTGGTGCTGGAAGCGCCATTTTTTTTTTAACTAAGAATAATATCTTAATAAATTGTAACTATAAACAGATAAAAATATTATTTAGCGCTGCCAACTGCCATTTTACCGCCAAAATTGGCGGTTTCCGTTATTTGTCGTTTTTCGGCGATGGTCAGAAAAGGTATTTTTTTGTTATAAAAAATAATAGTTTGTCATAAAATTTGGTTTTCTTAGCTTTAAAATTGGCTGCTCTACAGCAGTTTTAATATTTAATGGCTGGCCGCTAAAAAGCGGATAAGGAGCGGTCTGACCGCTATGACTAGAAAAGTAATTTTCTCTAAAAATACACATAACCACCAGAAAAAAGTTTTACGTCTCTAGCTGTAACAGGAGCCGAGATAGAGGGGGGGTCTGTTAGGGGGTTAAGTAGGGGTACAGAAGTTTAACTGCCTGTTTTTGCCGGTTTTGGTGCTGGAAGCGCCAATTTTTTTTAAACTGAGAATAATATCTTAATAAGTTGTAACTATAAACAGTGAAAAAAGGGACAAAAAAAGATACTTTTTAGGCCTTTTCAAAAGGCAGTTTTGAAATCCCGTTATTTCATTAAAAAATTTAAAATGCATAGAGAATGGCTTGGAAGGTGAATTTAGGTGTTCTGCATATTTCAATTTAAACATATAAGGCCAAAGATATGATATCCCAAAAATCTTTTGTCAAAGTCTACTCTACACCTAGCGCTGGCGATTTCATTTTTCACAGGTATAAAATGCATGATTTTAGAAAACTGACTGGCGCTAGGTGTAGAGTAGACTTTCTTTGACAAAAGATTTTTTGGATATAATATCTTTGGCCTTATATGTTTAAATTGAAATATGCAGAAGAGCTTAAAACCTGCACATTACTGAGATATTGTTAAAACCGCCGTGCTACCGTTATCTGTTGATATTTTACATGCCTGGCGCTAGGTCGCCAGTAGAGATAAAGAGCTGAAATTTTGTACATGTATTTCTAGGCCCCTAAAGTAACTTTTTAGGTTAGCAGAAGAATGAAATTCGAGAATGGGTATTTTCATGAAAAGATCTAATGTATATTAAATTAGCGAGACAGTAAATTTGTTTTTACCATTAAAAATAAAAAGTTTCCTTAATCCCTCATTTAGTCGAGATAAAAAGATCCCATATAAATTCTCATTAGGGTACAATTTTACCTAATGTCATATCCAACAGAAAATCTGTGCTATAAACTTCAGTTTAATCAACAGATCTATAGTATATATGCATATACAGACAACTACTTCCCTTCCTTTTTCAAAGACCTCTTTCGTCTGCCTCTGAATTATTTTCTGCTACTTGGCTTTGTTAATATATTCGACACCATTGGCAGATTTTCAATGACCCAATAGAAAGGTTGCACAAGGTTGATGGGGAGATACAGTTATTGAACCCTTTCTCCCCCTAGTGTTTTACTCTAATGTTTGATCAGTCCTGCTATTTTCATTCTATTTTCCAGGTTTGGTTGTTTTGTTGGCGGCCATTTCAAATGCCAACTATTTGGGTTCTATTCCCTTTGGTAAGAAAACTTATTTCATATTTGATTTGTGTTTTTTTATTCATTTTGTAGAATCATCCTATTGTGCCTAATAAAAAATTGACGTCATACAATACAAATGACCAATAATAGGCCAGTATAAATTGTAATCGACCAATGGTAAAATATATATACTGGCCTTCTTTCTTTGGTCATTTGCATTATATGACGTCAATTTTTTATACAATACAATTGACCAATGATAGGCCAGTATAAATTGTAATCGACCAATGGTAAAATATATACTGGCCTTCTTTCGTTGGTCTTTTGCATTATATGACGTAAATTTTTTTATACAATACAAATGACCAATGATAGGCCAGCATACATTATAACCGACCAATGGCAAAATATATACTGGCCTATTATTGGTCATTTGTATTGTATATGACGTCATTTTTTATTAGACACTATTTTTGTAGAACATTTTGTTTGAAATATTATAAAAATTATTGCATATTCAGATAAATTTCTTAAATAAATAGAACGTTTGTAGCCGATTTAACAAATAAATGCAAAAAAAACTTTTGAAAACCGTTGTTTATCTTATTTTTAAACGGATCTTAAATATAATTATTCATAGAGGGAATAGGAGAGGCGCACATAGTTATCCCATCCTGGGCTGGTAATAATGTTAACATCATGGAGAATGGGTTTTCTCTTCACGGGGGTGGAATGCTCACTTTTGCCAGGTAAAGACAATCTTATTACAATAACGAAATTAATTAGGTAAAAAACACACAAAACCGTTACGTGGTTTTCAGCTGTCGTTGAGGGGCAACATATAATAAAATAGAAGACCTCTCCATTTGCCCCCAAAGTATTATATTTCACTTTTTGGTTATACCTCATACCTGGGTAAACACAAATGAATTAACATGCATGGTCGAAAAGGTGCAAGGTTCGAACCTTTACCAAACACAGCGACATAAAACTTATCACTATTCAAATTTTAGATTTTCAGACAAAAGTTGTGCAATCAAAATCTTGGTTGTCTAAAGGGTATTTGTCGGCGTAATCATGCATCTCTTTACCATGAGTAAAAAAATCATATTTTATTCAATATTCATTTCTTCGTGTTTATAATTTTAACAATCGTTCGCCGACTTAAGACATTTGCTAATAGTAGCTTAAAGTTTTAGGCACAATACCAGCTGAGTATCCACAAATTCCCCAATAGTAGCTGAGTATCCACACATATTTCCCAAGAGTAGTTGAATATCCACACTTTTACCCTATGGTAGTTGAATATCCACAATAGTTTCCTATTGGTATTTTCATTATATTCTTTCATAATGCTGATTCCCATGGCAATAAAGCACATTAATGCAAGCAATTCATAACTATCATTTAACTTTAATACAGATTTAGGAACCAAATATTGAAAAACCATAAAAGCGAAGATCTGAAATGAAAGGACAAACTAACATTAACAGGATAAGAATGCATAAGTCTATATAAAATTATTGTAATTATAGTAAATTTGTTGCAAATTTGCTTAAGTATATGCTACTGTTTAAGGGCATAAGGGCATAAGGGGAGTTTAGTCGTATTTTCTTCTGATAGATTTTTTTAGGTTAGGTTAGGTAATGTGATTGCCCCGCAGGGTAAGGAAATTGAAATTAGTAAGGAAATTTGTTGCAGCACCCAGTAGGGCCTAGAATTAGGAGAAAATCTACTGTGAAAATACGACGAAATGCCCCTTAAAAGGCCTTGTCAAGAAAGAGACTATATATAAAACTTCTTGACAAAGGTAGTTTAATGAAAGATCATACACTTTAAGGCAGTTAAAGTTAATCTTCTGGTAAAACTAACCCCCAGTCCTCTCAACTTATTTCAAAAAAAGGAAGGAGGGGGGGGGGGGGGTTGAGTATAAGTGTTCAACTGACACTTTGTGGAAAAGCACCAACTTCCTGATACAACATTTACATTTATCAATTTCTGAAACATATATTTAACTAACTAATGCTAATATTTAATATTTTACGATATTGCCTAAATAATTCAAATAATAAATTTTGATTTTTAAGTGGAAAATTTGAGGATTTATCAGACCCGGCGAACTACCTACAACTGGATTTGAATGATAAAGTTCTTGAATACACTGTGGATATAAGCAAGGTAGGGTTTTTTAACTCTCAATGGTTGGGGGAGGGGGTTGAATGCCGCCCCCTTTGTTTATTGTCTAATTTGATTTGTTAAAGATAGGAGACTATAAGTAATTGGCTTTTTGGAGATTTTTTAATGTTACCATCATGGTAGGCACAGGATGCCAGCAAACAACTCTAGTTTATTAACTCTATTATCCCGGAACCTTTTTGTTGTAATGGTAATGCCTGGCTAACTATAATACCTACAAACACTCTAGTTTATTAACTCTATTGTCCAGGTACCCTGTTGTTGTAATGATGCTGCCTGGCTAACTATAATACCTACAAACACTCTAGTGTATTAACTCTATTGTCCAGGTACCTTGTGGTTGTAAAGGTGCTGCCTGGCTAACTATAATACCTACAAACACTCTAGTTTATTAACTCTATTATCCAGGTACCTTGTGGTTGTACTGGAGCTGCTTGGCGAACTATAATACCTACAAACACTCTAATTTATTAACTCTATTATCCAGGTACCTTGTGGTTGTAATGGAGCTGCATGGCTAACAACTATGCCTGCAAACACTCTAGTTTATTAACTCTTTTATCCAGGTACCTTGTGGTTGTAATGGTGCTGCATGGCTAACTATAATACCTACAAAAACTCTAGTTTATTAACTCTATTATCCAGGTACCTTGTGGTTGTAATGGAGCTGCCTGGCTAACAACTATGCCTGCAAACAAACAGGATACTAATGGTGAATATTACTGCGATGCTCAGGTTAAAATTGTAATTAAATGTTAATTTTTGTACTAGAAAAAATGCTTAAGCTAACCAACGTATGTTTAGTATTGTTGAGTAGCGGGACAAAGTGTTTAAATAATCATCCATGTGATGTAATAATGAGGGTTGATAAGAGGAGAAGTGGAAAAGAAAACCCATAAAAAAGAGATGGATAATCCCCCATTTTTATGACGTTACATGGCTGATTTTTGAGACACTTTGTCTCGCTTCATTGTTGATGACTTTATATGTTGCGCTGCACATTTAATTGTCCTTGTTATTTTTTTTATAGTTTATAAATGGAAATTGGTGCCCTGAGTACGATCTTCTAGAGTCAAACCAATACATAATGGCAACAACTGTACATACTTGCACAGGTAAAATTAGGGTCATCCCAAAAAACGCCCCCCATCTCAAAAAAGTTCATATTAACTCTATTAAGATTTTTTAAAAGGCTGAAATAATCAATTAAATATTTATATGTAAAATGCAGTAAAATGCAAAAAAAAGTATTTTTTTCAGGTGATGAAGAAAATGGATATTCTAATTGTGATAGAGGTGGATGTAATGTACGTTTCGGTTTAGATTACATTATTTGATATATATTAGTTCTGAATTTAATAAGCATATCTAATAATCTGTTTGTCTGTGGTCAGAGAAAGATCTCGCTAACCGCTAAACCGCTTAAAAATTAATCCCCATTTTTTGCTTTGTGTTTTAATTACTAAAATTATAGTTGAGGGTCGGTTTTCTCTCCCCTTCACTGTTGTGCCTCTAGAGGCCTGTAGTGGAATAGAAATAGGCGGCTGGTGAGACCTGTAGATTAACATAATTTGGTTTGTAGATACTTTTCCCAAAAATTGCCCAGCGAGCACAGAACCCATCTCCCTTATTCTAACTCTGTACCCAATATTACCTAACCTAACTAAAATTTTTAAAAATGTAAAAAAAACCTTCCTACTTATTTTTAATATGAGATGGGGGATTCTGTGCTTGCTATGCACTTTTGGGAAAACCTTCCATAATTTTCTTGTTTGTTTCAGGGCAAATCCTATGATACTGACCCTACACTCCTTGGACCTGGTGAGGCATATACTATTAATACTCTCAAGCCATTCACAGTCTCTCATAGACAGGTAGCATTTAAAAAAAAAATCTTTATTATACAAAATAATTATCTTTTCAGTATTGCTTTGAAAAAGATTAATGTCCGCTGGATTAGAACTTCTTTGTAATACTGGAAAAACCATGTATATTAGCATTAAATCACAGACAATTTTTTACAAATATCAAAAAAAATAAAAACAATTTTTCATCTTATTACCCGCGTTAAGTTGTCTATAATACGAAGCGCTATATAACCATTATGTCTGTTATTTTCAAATATTTTTAGGTCTGCTTTATTAAAATCAATGAAAAAATAGGCGACATAAATTTTTCTGTATTTACTTATAGTTTGTATATAATCTAAAATTATAATGACCTGAAAAAGTTTTTATTCTTTTTATGTGGCCTCTACAAGAGGATTTCAATTAGGCATCAAATGTTTTGTCTTTGCATATCTGCTGAGCCATAATACATTTTCTTATTAGGATTTGATTGTAATTACATTTTTCAAAGTAAAAGATAGTTGAGAAAATCTAACTAGAAATCTATCTAGGGTCTAGTTCCCTGTTAAGCAAATCAAGTTTTTTTAGTTCATAAACCTTTGGATCAAGTTAAGCAAAGTGTGCCAATAACTTTTTTTGGTATACTTTGTTTTACTTGTCAGAACATTGGCCTCACTTGCTTTGCCTTACTTGTTGTGTTTTTCATACTCTGCTTAACTTGATCCAAATTGTCTTTAGAATTCCGAGACCGTTAGTGTAACACTAAGTCAAGATGGTAAAACAGGACAATTCAAATCCTGTACTGATCCTGCTTATATTAGGTAAGTAGATACTTGGTCAGGTAGATAATTTACATCCTGTAATAATCCTGATGTTAATAGGTAAGTAGATACATGGTCAGATAGCTAATTTACATTCTGTAGTAATCTTGATGTTAATATGTAAGTAGATACATTGTCAGGTAGCTAATTTACATCCTGAAATTATCCTGTAGTTAATATGTAAATAGATACATGGTCAGGTAGCTAATTTACATCCTGTAATGCTTTTGTAGTCAATAGATACATAGGCAGGTAGCTAATTTACAACCTGTGTAATGATCCTCATGTTAATAGGTAAGTAGATGCATGGTCAGGTAGCTAATTTACATCCTGTAATGATCCTGATGTTAATAGAAAAGTAGATACATAGTCAGGTAGATAATTTACATCCTGTAATAATTCTGATGTTAATAGGTAAGTAGATACATAGTCAGGTAGCTAATCTACATCCTGTAATGATCCTGATGTTAACAGGTAAGTAGATACATAGTCAGGTAGATAATTTACATCCTGTAATGATCCAGTAGTCAATAGTAAAGTAGATACATAGTCAAGTAGCTAATTTACATCCTGTAATGATCCTGATTATAATAGGTAATTAGATACATGGTCAGGTAGCTAATTTACATCCTATAAAAATAATGCTGTTATTAGGTAAGTATACATTTTGAGGTAGCTAATTTACATTCTGTAATAATCCTGATGTTAATAGGTAAGTAGATACATGGTCAGGTAGCTAATTTACATCCTGTAATAATCCTGTAGTCAATATAATAATTTGGTTCCTCTTTTAACATTCTTTTCTCTCACTATTAATATTTGTAGTGAGATGAGTGAAACCTACAACGCCATGTCCTTCGTGGCCAGCCTCTGGGGAGGTGGAGGCATTGACATGTCCTGGTTGGATGGAGTTACAGGATGTACAGAAAACTGTGATATCAGCCAGGTATAATATGTGTTTGTCTGTTTGTTCATCTGTTAGTATTGTTATTCCCTGTTTAAAAGAGTGTATGTCCTTCGTGGCCAGTCTCTGAGGAGGTGGAGGCATTGACATGCCTTGGTTGGATGGAGTTACAGGATATACAGAAAACTGTGATATCAGCCAGGTGTAATTTGTGTATGTCTGTGTGTCTGTCTATCTGTTGGTTTTGATATGTCTTTGTTGGAGGTATCTAAGACTGTATAGGCGTCCAAGGGGGGGGGTAATGGGGCGATTACCCCCCCCAAAATAAAAAGCTTGGACGCCCCTGTAAGACTGTGTCTGTCTGTGTGTCTGTCTATCTGTCCATATTTACATGTCCATGGATGGAGAAACAGGATGTACAGAGAACTGTGATATCAGCCAGGTATAATATGTTTATGTCTGTCTGTCCATCTGTCCGTACTTTTATTCCCTGTTTAAAAGAGTGTATGCCCTTCGTGGCCAGCCTCTGGGGAGGTGGAGGCATTGACATGACCTGGTTGGATGGAGTTACTGGATGTATAGAGAACTGTGATATCAGCCAGGTATAATTTGTGTATGTCTGTCTGTCCATCTGTCAGTATTGTTATTCATGTTTAATCAATGTCTGTCTGTGAGTGAAAAAGAATGTATATTGAACTCTACAAGCCAGGTATATTGCATGCATGTCTGAACCACTATCTTTATGTTTGGACGAAGCTTAGTTTCATGTGTGACGTCATATAAATACGTTTAAAAAGGAAGGAGAAGTGGGAAAGGAAACCCCTTAAAAAGAGATGAACAATAGACGTATTTTTATGACGTCTCACATGACACTTTAGGCTTCGTCTATGTTCGTCTGTCAGTATCTGTCCATTTGTCGGCATGTATTTGTGTATTTTTTGTGTAGTTACAGTATTTAAAAAAAAATATTCAAGTATAATTTTTGCCTGTCTATCTGTTTGTTTTGATCAGTCCATATAAAATCCATATATTTATATTTTAGGCGAGCATAACCTTCTCTAACTTTGTATTGAAAGAGGACATGTAAACTAAAGAACCAAGCAATAGAAGAAAGATTTATTTAATTGATTTCCATGTTTGTTTTCTAATAAATTTTTAACGAGCATTTCTTCTTATAAACAAAAAAAACTTTATAACTCTAATACAAACTAGGATGACAGCATCTATAAAAGAAAATTCAACAAATTTGAAAAAATGGGTATTCGCAAATTCATTGTTGTTGTGCTTCTAATAGGACTTATTTATATTTTAAGAACTGATTATAGAAATGCTTTGCTTCAATCAATGCGCTAGATATTCCAAGGTATCAATGTTATTAATTTTTAAGCCTCAATTTAAAACCCGTTTGGAAGACTGGAAATTTTTTGTGTTAAAAACAGATCGGTCGGCTTAGACTTCTAGCTGGTTTTAAAATGATTTCTTTACCTGGGGCTTTCAGGTGACTTACACACGGCTGCCATGCTTAATATGGTCAAGTAATGTTTTTTTCTCTTTGGGCTGAATATAACAGACAAATAAACTATAGAGTAGCATGCTTCAAACAAAAAAAAGGTGAAATCTCATCAAAAACAATTTATTTATATCTTTTATTTGAACAATATTTCTATAATTTTCTAAATAATTATTTCGATACATAATTATTTTATTTTTTTTCATACAAATTCTAGCTAAACAACAGTTTACAGTTTTATGGTCGAAAATATAAACTACTATCTTTAATAGATTAATATTTTTTACTATTATATTTGCTAAAAAAGGCTGCATTTTATAATTTGTTGCGAAAAGGAACATATTTTTCTCTTTTTATATATTAAAATAAATAAAATTAGTTTAGATATTTAAGATGTTTTTGATGAAATAAAAATAAATCTATATTTTCAACCTTAAAACTGCTATAGGGCCGCAGAAATTTAACAAAAAAAGCATACCTTTAAATAATAATATGATAAAAAAAATCGTATGCATCTTTTGTACATATAAACTGCTCTTTTTGGTATATTAATCAAAACATCACAAACATTCGTAATTATTACAAATAACTATTTTTCTGACTTGAATTTATGTTTTTGGATGATTAATTACATTTTTGATAATATTTAAAATCATCATTATTTGCATATATAGAAAATATGATGATTTACTATTTTCGTTGCGTTTATGTATTTGGAAAAAAAAATTAAAATCAAATGGTGTAACAAAAAATGTTAGTACATGATTAATGCCCAAAACATTTTAATTTAAATAAGGTAAGGTTATTATATAGAATTTTTCTTGAATTGATATTAATGAATTTTATACATAAAAAAATTATTTCTTTTTCTAAGTAACATATTATAATTAAGAGTGTGTTGTAATTATTGTAGAGATAGTCAAGATATGAAAAAATAAAAATGTAAATTGCTTTCTATATATAAAGAGACAAAATTAATATTTATGTTTCATTATGAACATTATAAAATTAACTTTAATTTGTTATAATTTTATACCATTAAAAGCTTTAACGATAAAAAATGTCTGAAAAACCATTTCTAAATTTTCTTGTATGTTCCTCAGATGTTTTAATATCTTGAGTTTTGGGATCTTTACAATGTAATCACTCCTCCCATTTAATTTTAAGTTGCTTTAATTTTAGTCAACTTGACTTCAACAAAACAAGTTACTTTTCTCACTTTTATAACCCAAAAACTTCGAAACAACCCTTTCTAGTTTATTTTCATATTTTTTTTAAAGGGGGAGGTAGGTTGTGCTAAAATTCCGTAAAAGTATGAGTTTTAAGGCTAAAAAAAGTAGTAGAACGATAGAATTATTTTTAAAAAAAAGTTTTTGTCTATAGTTCTTTTCAATAAGTAATATACATATTTAGTAAATATTATCGTTCTACTACTGTTTTTAAGCCTTAAAACTCACACCTTTACGGAATTTTAGCACAACCTACATCCCCTTTTTTTATTAATAAAAGTTGATATTTATATATGATTCCTAGTTTATACCCTTTGTTTCAGAAAAAATATAATACATAGATGGGTCAATTGTAGGATAATTTAAACTTGCCACCATTGAAAGTTTTGTTATCTGAGAATTTTACAATTTTACACATTTTCACGGGGGAGAGCATTAAAAATATTTTATAAGAATGCAATATATTGAACTATATGAGTGTCATGTGTGACGTCATAAAAATACATCTACAAAGGAGGGATGAGAGGAGAAGTAGGCCAGGAAACCCCTAAAAAAGAAATGGATTTTTATGACGTCACACTTGACTCTTTGAGCTTTCTCATATGAGTCTGGGGGAAAAATGTGTGAGAAATCTATCCCTGCCCCCCCCCCGTGCTAGAGAATGATTGATTAAAGGTTTGTGAGAGTGCCAACTACTTGTCTCTGTGCTCTCAATAATATATCAATGTCCTTTCAACTCAATAGAGGTTGCAAAGAGTTGGGTTTCCGGGGTTGTACTCTTTGTACCTTTTGTACTATTTAATAATGTGAAAAAACTCTTCCATAATCCTATCCTTATAATAAAGTAAGAGGATGTCTGTCTGTCTGTGTGTTTGTACCGTAGGATCTTGCTAACCGCTGAACCGATCGGGTTCTCCTTAACAGGGTAGCTTCTCATAGGTCCTGGAAAGGTTTATAACTTTTTGGGGGAAAAAACATTTTAAGTGCCACTAAAGGCCTCTTGGGGCGTCGCCGCTAGTAAACCTATAAACTAGTAATTGAACTCAAAAGTAAAATAACATGGAACTAAATTTTAACCAAACTTACTGATAATAATTTTGCTTTGTTCTTATTACCTTAATAAATGATCCTATAGCCTACTTTTATTCTCATTAACCAAAACATTTGCAAAAATGAAAGATTATTCAAAGTGTACAAAACCTAAAATTGGATAAAGCCTATCTCAATACTACATCAATGGGTTTAGCAAAGTAGTATTCAATGGATGGTTAACCATCAGCTTCTACTATTTTCATATTATATTATCTCTTTAGATACTAGATTTTAAAAAAATCTAATGTTTTTTTTTCAAAAGAGAAGGTGTACCATTTGTACAAATCTGATGATTTAACCCCAAAAAATTAAAATTGTAAAAGAATTATAGAATTATTTCCTATGCTCTTGATTACAAAAAGTACTAAAACCATATCTGCATATGAAATTAAGCCTAATATTTACTTGCTCATAAAAGGACATTTCTGTTATGCGAAAGCGACCATTTAAAAGAAAAGGGATAGATCAATGAAATATTATTAATATTTTCCCCTATAATCTATATAAATTGTTATTTTTTCCGCTTAAAAAAACACTTAAAGTGAAAAAGTCATTAATAAAAAATAAAAAAAAAAAATTTGAAAGTTGAAGTATTTTTTTTCCTTATTATACCTATCAATGTATCCTTGGAATAAGGGGTTGTAATTGCCAAACTATTTTTATGTCATGAAGACTAATTTATGCTAGGATTAGTCTTCTGAAGAAAAAATATTTTTATGTATAAAATTCTATATTTTCAAATTCGTGTATATTTTTTCTCGAAAAAAACGCAATACAGCTAAAGTTTTGATTATAACCCTATGTATATTGCATAAAAACACATTTTAAAAATGTTGTATAAATAAACTGCCTATCTTACAGGACTAGATTTAACAATTTTTATTTATTCATATAATTAAATATTTTACTTGTGATATGGAATAATCAATTTTGTACCATAAAATAAATTAATTATAGGTTAACTTTTCTGACTATTTTTTGTGATGATTTGGTACACAGCTTTCCTATATTTTTATATAATAATATAATAATAAATACATTTTACCCATATTATAGTTTCAAATAGTATAAAATCAAACATTTAATTAAATATTTCTCCTAATACAATGCATGTCTATTTGGTTTAGCCATTTTAACTGCAACGCCTTTGGCCATTCCGCCGGCGGGTTGGGGCGATGAATCAAATTGTCGTGGCGGTGATATAGGCTCTGCTAGAAGCGGTGTAGAGTACAGGTTGCTTTGGTCCAGCGACCGATGCTGTTGAGCCGCCGCCAGGGTGGCGGCCGAATGCGGATGCGGGTGGTGGGAATAGTGCAGGTGGTCCATGGAGCGTTGCAACTCCATTGACCGCTGGTGCAGTAAGCTCTGGTTCGTGAGGGATGACAGGATTGGCGTGTCTGTCGTAGTTCCCGCCCCCACCACCCCAGTACCCCGCAAACCACCACCGGCAACGGACGTATTGTATGACGAGTATGGGACGTGGGCGGAATATTCGATGAGCAGGCTGTTGTGCCCATGACTGTTGTCGCTGACACCATCACCACCAAGGTGGGGATGTCGTAGAGGGTCAACATCACCAGCAACTGGGTAATCCAGGCGTCCACCTCCATTTACACCATGTGCTGACATTGTTGAAAACCTGCCTGGGTAATTAAATCCTGCAGGACCTCCAGGACCTACCCCACCCATTGTTATTGTTCCCCCGCCACGATTAGAAGTATAAGTTGATGCTATACTAGCGCCAGGAGCTGAATGAATACCACATGAAGCTGGGGATGCCGCTGAATGCCGCGAAGATCCTTTACTGGAACGGCTACTGCCAAATGCATAGAGACCACTGCCGTTACCGATTGGATTGCTTTGTTGACTTCGTGGCCGACCAAGGGCAGCACTTGCTAACCCTGCCACGTTGGGGTTATTGGATAAGCTCTCTGTAGTTGTTTGATGATGGCCTAATGCAACATTATTTCTCTCCATGGATGGGGAGCCTGGACTCCGTGACCTGGCCCGATCTGACATTTGTTGCTGACTTGTCAGGCTCGATTCTCCGCGGCCGTTGACATTTTCATAAAATGTTGGCAGCTCTGAGGCATGACTTTTGCTAGGATCACCCCCATTGCGTTTTTTTCTTTGGCGTGTACTTGACTGTGCACTGCTAGTGCCTCCCTCACCCCTTGAGGTTCCCCCCACTCCACTGCCTGCCTTGCTAGAACCGGTTTCTGAACCGTTCTTGCTGTTGGACCCACCATTGGCAGTATTCAAACGATTGGTCAAAGTCTTATGTTTACTCTCGGAGTCAGTATTAAGATCCTGATTGGAGCTTGTATTTGAGGCCCAGTCAGAGCCACTAGAAGAAGAACTGCGTGAAGTTTTGGCTCCATACGAAAACCCATTGATAGGATGGTTTAACTTTGTGGTGCTGCCAGTCAACGTGTTGAGGCCGTTAACATGAACATGTACACCTGGCCGCAGCGGCCACTTATGCACTGGCGGCTGACCATTGTGATCTACATTACTATTAGCAGTATTATCACCACTTGTCCCGTTATTAAGGTCACTAATGCCGTTACCGCCATTATTGTTGACCATGCCTCCGACGGACCCACCTCCTACTTTCCGGTCCTCAACCAAGTCGGCCATATTGGCACACTTTTTCTTCTCGCCCGACTGCTTTTTCCGGCACATGAAAACAATAATAATAACAAGGGTAGCTGCCACAAGGACAGCAGATATCACAGCCACAATCACTATTATATTAGCGTCTGAAATGTTTTTAAGTGCAGCAATGCCGCGTATATCAATCTCGCAAGGCATCCCTTGACCGACAGAATTGTTGGCAAAGCATTGGTACATGCCGAGGGCTTCTGGCATCAGGAGGATGTTCAGGTCACTGCGGCCATCTGGACGCGTCTCCTGTTTGATGGTCTGGTTACCCCCGCCGGGTCCACGGGTCCAGGTAAACGTGACCCGCTGAGGGTTGGAGCGAGCTATGCAGGTCAAGATAAGTTCATCGTCATATTTCTCCTAAAAAATCAAATATTATTAGTTATTTTTTGGTTAGAATATTGGAGACAAATTAGTTTTGAAAATAGTATCAACTCTCCTGTTAAATTTTTTTTCATAAACCTCTTTTTATTGGAACAATTAAAATCACACAAACTAAAAATGATTTAAATAAATTAAAACTTTTTATGCATATCCTTATTCTAAACTTTACTGCACTAATATTAATTTGCACTGAACTATCAAAATCAATGAATATTAGTATAAGTTGAAATTAATATATGTTATTTTAGGCAATTTTCCTTTTTATCAAACAAAGACAATTAAGGTTAGCAGAAAATCAGCCACGTGACGTCATAAAAATGAGGGAGATGAGAGGAGAAGTGGAAAAGAAAACTCCTAAGAAAGAGATGGACAATCCCTCATTTTTCTGACGTCACCAGGCTTATTTTTTAGACCCTTTTCTGAAGTTTTTTTTAAAGGGTTGAACTATATTGGGTGATTTATGCCCCCTGCCCCCTTTGAAAAACTTTACCCTTATCTTATTGATTCCTATCTAGCTAACAAAAGGGATAAAATTTAACATAGTTTTAAAGATTTGGGGGTGGGATTATTCCCCCCCCCCCTCTTGACCATATGAAAATAACATAAAATTCACATTTTAGGTTTACCTATGATACAGTAAAGCCCCGCAGGGTTAGTGCTTATGAAAATTACATGTTGGAAATATGGAGGAGTGATAGACCAATAGCAGAATAATTAATCTGTTTCATTTTCAAAATTTGATTGTAATATCTCCCTCCTCCTTTTAAATCCCCCCACCCTTAAAAAAATAAATACACTACCTGCTGAATTTCACAGTCCGGTTTAAACATAACATTGATTCTTGTAGAAATTCTTGCGGTTCCATGGCGGTTCGTTGCCTCGCACACATACTCCCCACCCCTGTTTATACATGTTCTTGTTCATTTTCATATTTTCATAAACAAAAATCTTAAAAATTTCCCTTTGTCTAAAATAGACCTTACAAAAGGGAAGTGACAAAGTATCTAAAAAATCAGCCATGTGACGTAATAAAAATGAGGGAGAATTGAGGAGAAGTGGGAAAGAAAACACCCCAAAAAAGGGATGGATAATCCCTCATTGTTATGACGTCATAAGGCTTATTTTTAAAACATTTTTATATTTTTTCTTTAGGGGATTTGTTTGCTAAAAACATACAACAAGGAAATACAAAAACTCAATGAAAATAAACAAAATCATCCCTGTCTCGTGTTATAGGATTGTTGAAGTAGAGAACATTATGAGTTTGGATCACTTCATCCCGAAACTTCCATACAAAATTGGCCTCAGGATAGGCCTCGGCCCCACACACCAGCCGTTCAGGAGATTCACCCTCTGTCACGTTGATTATGGTCTGAAATTATAAATATATCTCTATAATACAAAGTAGAACGATGTCTGTCTGTCTGTTTGTACCGAAGGATCTCGCTAGCCACTGAACCGATAGGGTTCTCCTTAATAAGGTAGCTTCTCATAGGTCCCGGGAAGGTTTATAACTATTTTGGGGGAGAGTACCACCACCCCTAAGAGAAATCACCCCTAGAAAAAAATTACCTTCCCACCCTCCAAAAAAATACAATTAGGGGGAGGGGAGGAAGGCACTTTTTTTTTCCTTTTTAAAAAAATTCAATTTAACTCCCCCCTCCTCAAGCGCTCTAGAGGCCTCTAGGGGCGACGCCGCTAGTTATAAATATTTCAGTCACGATTACATATTACTAAATTCAAGATTAAATTGGATATCAATAAAAATATATGCATAGATTATATTATAATTTGTTTATATTTTAATCAAATGCGTGCAGAATAGTGGTGAATACACCAATATGGGATCAAAATATAGTTATCCAAAATGAACCAAATTTTTATTAAAAATCTCCTCACCTTTGAAATATACATTTTATCCGGTGGGTATTCAACCCTAAAATGTGTGTCACTAGAAACGCCAGGTCCAACAATCGTATCAGTACTCCTAAATTATAAAAAAATTGCCAAAATTAATATGTTTAGAACCTTTCAAGTATAGAACTCTAATTAATCTAAAAAATGAAGAAAAAAAATTGTGTTCCCAGTAAAAAGTTACACTTTTTTTAAAGAGAGACACATTTTTTCACATTTTTCACAAATAACATTTATCACTCTGTTGAAAATTGGCTTTTTATTGGTCATTTGTATTGTATGGCGTCAATTTTTTTATAAGCACTGTAAGCTGTTTTCCGTTTGTTCAACAATAATTTTTCTGATGTATGTTGTTATCCTTGTTTTTAACCTTTTAATGTAGTTTTTAAAAGTAAAATCTGAGTGTTAATACGAGAGATGAGACCATGGGCTTTTTATTACATTAGTCCCCAAAAATTTATAATAACGTTTTTTTTTATTCGTTGGTTTGACATCTTTGGGGGCTTTTGATTGGTTGATTTATTTAGTTGAGTGTTCAAACACTGCAACCATTAATTTTAAACTTCAGTATTGGTAATTTTGTGTACATCAATTTATCTGCAATTGTCTTATTCCTTTAGATCCCTGATGTTAATACCTGCAAGAATAGTTTGCGTTGTCCGTTTCTCTGTCCAGCTTTCCCTGGAGCAGGTTGTCCAGGTTCCAGGTCAGGATGGATTCAACAGATTCAAAATCATTGGTAGAGAAATTTGGCGGCACCTTAAGTAGAATATATCGTTAAGTATAACAAGAATTAAGAAGTTTTACAAAGTGTCTCAAAAGAACCGCCGTAAGACGTCATAAAAATGAGGGATGAGATGAGAAGTGGTAAAGGAAACCCCCTAAAAAAATAGATGGATAATCCTTCATTTTTATGACATCACTTGGCTGATTTTTGAGAGACTTTGTCCCACTGCGATATTTTGAAATCTTATAGTTGCTTATTTATAGACACTTAGACATTAACAAAGTATTTGATATTTCTATAAATTTCACGATGTTAAATTATAATGATAAATTAATATTTTATCTTTTTAGTTTTTATGTTAATCATAATGAAATTGACCTAATTTTGTTAAAAAAAAAATACAATTCTATTTTTTCTTTATTTTACCTGTCTGGCCGTAATTGAATAAAGTTCGTTAGATGCTTCAATTGGAACTCCATCCTAATAAAACAACAAATTAAATTATAGAACAAAAAATAAATTTCTTTTTTAAAAACTTGTTATTATTAAGAATGATAAAAAATCTAATTTTGTACATGAATAAAAATGGGTTTAAGTGACACTGAAATGCAGAAACAAATCCGAACAGAGGAATTTTCATTCTGACAAAAAATGTCGGATCATGGAAAGAAAACGAAGTAGCGGATTTCGTCGTATTTTCACGATAGCTTTTGATAGGTTAATTTAGATTATGTAAATGTTAATGATTGCCCCGCAGGGTTAGAAAACAGGCCCCTCATGGGTCAAAAATAAGAGAAAGGCTACTGTGAAAATACGACGAAACCCGCTACTTTGTTTTCTTTTCATGATCCAAACTGTCTTATATTTTGATAGAATTAAAAATATAGTTACTTTTTTTATCAAGACATGAATTAAATTTCTTAGACAATTTTCTCTTAATAAAATCAATCTATATTATGAAAGAATAAATTTGAAAATTATAATTTTCTAAAAATCTTTTAAATAAATATCTAGCAATATTACTTACGTAAATGATCTCTTTCAAAAGAATAAATTAGTTTTCATTTTATTAAGTACATTAATGAAATATTTATAAAATTAGGAAATAATTTTTAAATTTTTTTGATAAGTACCTTCAGTGTCTAAACCTTTCTACCAATCAAATTGTTTATCATAATTGAGGTTGAACATTAACTTAAAGTCTATTGTCTTATCCCTTCAAGTCCCTGAATTAATCTGACTTACCTTTAGCCAATTGATATGACAGAGAGGTGAACACTCTACTCGACAGGATAAGTTAACTCTGTTGGAATCAATGGTATAGCCTAAAAAAAATAAGGTTTCAGATGAAACAAATTTTAAATGCCTAATTAACAGAGCTCGGCAGCTGCGATTAAGCCTTATATTTAAACCGTTTCCCTTAGGCTTACTGGCGGCTGACGCGCGGGTTTCAAATTTACATTGATACATTAGAGTAAAACACTAGAGTGGGAAAGGGTTAAATAACTGTATCTCCCTATCGCACTGTCCTTTTGCCCACTTTTTGAAAATCAACCAATGGTGTAGTGTGTATTAACACAGCCAAGTAGTAAGAAATAATTTGGTAGCAGACAAATAAGGTCATAAGGAAGGGAGGTAGTTATCTGTATATACATCTATTGAAACAATCTAGAAACAAAGTAGTTTAGAGAAAAGATATTTGTTTTTTGTTTAATGTACCTTTTGTATTTAACACTTATTTTTATCAAAATAGTTATATAATACGAATCTATCTGTTCTTCTTCCTATAAAGATGAATAATCATATCAAGTTTTTACTAATATTTACACCATTTTCTTTAGATACGTAACAAATAACATACGTAGCCTTATTTAAGGGTATATGCAAATTAAGTTACTTGAAAATTTATCTTTTATTTATAGTAATAAACTGAATAATTTTTTATAACGGCTAAGAATTACTTTAATTTTCGGTTGTCTATTTAAAATTTAAATTAATTTTAATATTAAACCTTGATCAATGATACATATTATTAAATTGTTTAAACATTAAAAATATGGTTCCTACTGCTGCTCTGTCTGGTGCGCGACATAAATAGTAAGAGTAGGTGGAATGCCTTGGTCCATAAACAAGCGCAACTCATTACCATGCACAGTTGGGACTTCTCAGGCAAAGGTCGTGCAATCAAAGGGTTGGTTGTCTGATGGATGTTATATAACCTAATATCCTTAGGTGTTAGAGTATCGCATTCCATTACCCGTTGATGATGCTTTAGATTCTATAGATAATCACTTAACTCGAATGAGAATCCCGCCCTTACGAGGTAATAGAAATGGTAAATTGTTTGTGTTATAACCAAAAGTTAAGGTAGAAAGTTAAGTTTGTTCAGAAGTTTCTTTACTCTCTCTCGCCTCGTAAAGACAGGAATAAAGTGATCTGGTTTTAGGTTTTTAAAGCAAAAAAAGGAAAAAAATATTTCTAAAAATTAGCTGTACTTTAGTACAGAAAACGTTTCAATACGTCCAAAAGATAATTTTCATGAATGCCATTGACATTTCAGCTATAACAGCCAAGCTAAGGAAATAAAATGGAATGGGCCATATAAGCCAATTAATAATGTTTGCCTATATATTTATACCTACTTGGGTTTGTCAATGTGACTAAAGAGAGTAAGAGAGAGAATAGATTATAAATTAACCGTCGTAAAACGAACACACAGACATACAAAGTAGCTGCGTTTCTTAAAAAGGGAGAATTCTTAATCTAAATTCTTTGAAATTGAAGCAGCCTTATAAAAAAGACCTCATACAATACATATGACCAATGATAGGTCAGTATACATTATACCATTGGTCAATTACAATGTATACTGGCCTATCATTGGCTATTTGTATTGTATAACGTCATTTTTTTTAGGCATTATAAGATTCTTCTTTGATAGTTTTATTTTAACTAACTATTCCTAATTCCCTGACTGCGCGTCAAAGTTTTGATTATGATTTATATATTTCTTCACGTCTTGTATCTTAACACTTTAATATTTAACAAGTATAATCATATCCATTCGAAGCATTGCACAACAATAAACAACAGTTTAGTTGATAAAGATGGTCAGGATGCAAGATTGATAACTTTTTAGCCAAGAGATGTTTCATTATATTTTAAAGTAGGTGAATAATTTCATAGACCATATTTGCTTTTGATTTTAAGCAATCTTTGTTTTAAGAAACCCAGTAGGACTCCCAAAATCATAACTTAACTTAAACTAAAATAGTTAAAGAACTTTTAGTATGGGGAGTGAAAGCAATTGCAAAGAAACATTGGTTGACATAATTTTATGTCTTAAATTTTTTTTCTGAACAAAACATTTTCTGTGTATCTTTGTGTATTATTAAAGGAGAGAGAGGGATGTATTTTCCTATAAGATAATGTTGAAATACGAAATTTCTTTGATAATCTACTTATTTTGAAAAGGTTTCTTTGCAAAAGCTATGGGTTTATAGTCTTATTTTTGATTAGCCCTTTTTTGAAAAGGCAAAACAACTGTATGACTAAGTCTAAATTTCAACAATTCTCCTGTGAACAAAATGATAAAAAAGTTAATAGAAACTCATAAGGTTTAGATTTTACTATACTCTAGAATATATTTGGTTCTATCCGTGCCATTTTTTTTTTGCTGACGCCACTAAAACTTTAATCATTCTGTCACCTTCAAGTTTTACAAAAAAAAAGACTCAGAGACTTCAAAATAAGTTCAATATAATAGAAATTCTTTTTAAAGGCGAAGCTTGTCTATAATTAGGGACTGTACGTCCGTTCATAACGGATAACTCTTATGGTTAATTTAGACATGTTAGAATTGTCTTGTCGACTAAGAACTTGGCTTGGTGATTCCTATAGTTGTTAGGTACGATTAAAAAGCTTAGTAACTCAATGCCAGAATGTGCGTATTTCCATTTAAAACATGTTGATTTTAAACTATTTTTAAACCAAACAATGATATGATATAATTATCATACTGACCTTTTCTGTTATAATCTTTGGAATCCTGATTCCTAGGACAATAAAGTACAGTATTATAAGCGAATCATCTCTATAATAAAGTCCTGAAAATGTTATGTGCCCTTAAATAATATTCTGGATTTAAGCAGTTTCACAACAAATTTACTTACAAATTTGGTTTAGACTTATCCAAATTCATATTCTGTCATGACACTCTACAAGTGTTTATGTTCGTTTGTCCTATCGTTTTAGAGCTTCGCTTTTAATGATGTTTCATCACTATAAATTGTATTTTTATGTTCTTTAAAAAATGATCAATTCATACTATTTACAATTTCATATTAATGGAAATGATTTTCAAAATATTTGTGAAAATCATTCTTTTATCAAAAATATTTAAAACTTTCAATCTTTAACTATTCTTTTTGATAAATCTTAAATAAATTTAATTCTTTGAATTAATTTGTTTTTAAAAAATGACACATAAAAGAATACGCAACTTATTAATAAGCTACAAAGTTAAAGGGGTTGGTTGTATCTTTGGTGTTAGATTATAGTAAAACACTAGAGGGAGAAAGGGTTAAATAACTGTATCTCCCCATCGCAACCACCTTGTGCAACCTTTCTATTGGGTCAATGAAAATCAACCAATTGTGCCGCTTATATTAACACAGCTAAGTAGTAGAAAACAATTTAGAAGCAGACGAAAAAGGAATGGAGGTAGTTGTCTGGTTATACATCTATACTATAGATCTGTTAGTGTTAGATTACCTAATAGTAATTATAATATTGTTCAGTTATTCTAAAAATATATCTACGTTAGATGACAATATTGGCAATTTAGATTGGAGGGGTAGTTTATCGTTTGTATGCTTATTACTTTAAGTTAGGTTGAGTAAGGTTCTATTGGTACCCGGGTGGATAGGCTCACCAACCCCTTCCTATTTTATTTTTTTTAAGTGAAAGAGGTTTTCGCGCTCCACATGCACTCTGAGGGAAAGTACCAAAAATGAACATTTTATTTTAAACCTTCCATTTTATTGGTTAGATTTTATGCCTGATTTAAACTTATATTGGAATCTATAAACAAAATTTAAAACAAGGATGACAACATCCACAAAAGCGAAGCTCTGAAACGGTAGGACAGGCGAACATTAATTCTTGTAGAGTGTGAGAACTGAATATGCAAAATATAAATATAAAAGTTTTGCCAAAATTATACGTATATTTGTCGCAAAACTTCTCAAATACAGAATACTGTTTAAGAACATACTTACACTTTAGGACTTGATTGTAGAGATGCCTCTAAAAATATTGTACCTTGTTGTAATAGGAATCAGTAGTGCAAAAAATCAGATCAATCGGAATAGTATATCATATCAAAATTTGTTTTTTAAAAAGTTAAAAAACAACATGTTTTAAATGGACGTACGGACATTATGGTAAAGATTATAGAGTTACTACGCTTTCCAAGTCGTACCTAACTACTACAGAAATCATCATGCAAAGTTTAAAATCGATAGGACAGTTCTAACATGCCTAAATTAACGAAAAAAGCTATCCGTAACGGACGGACGTACAGACAGACCGACCCTAATTATAGAAAAGCTTCGCTTTTAAACAGATTGCAGCAGAATTACAAATTTCCAATGATTTGCTTCAATAAATATAATTGGAAAAATACTTGCTGTAATTTCTCATTGGCCAAGCCATTATTTTATTTTTATATTTAGATAATAAAAAGTGGTTGGTTTAATTTCTTGTGTAAGCTGTATTTGTCCTTATGTACCTGTATACGGTTTCAAGCTTTCTATAAATGCAGGCGGGGCCTGAACCTCCAGAGATTGGGAATCTATCCCTCCTTCCCCAACTTCATTGATTGCCTAAACAAAAAAAATATATTATTAAATTATTTACATACAAGTTTCCCAAATAGAAACTTTTACCAAATACATTCATACTATTAAGGCTACAAAAATCACAGTAAGGGCAACCTAAAAGTTGTCTGTTGGAAGTATAGTTACAGAGTACCATTAGTGATTTCTTTAAATGATGACCCTTTCCTTGAACCTTGACCCTTGGTCTTGGGATGACAATTGAACGGTTAGACAAATATAGTTATCAAGTGTTTTATTTAAGTCAAAAGAACACAAAATTTCTCTACATTAAATTATTACCAAAACGTAAAATCAGTCTTTGGATAGGACTTTCTATTTTATTTAGATTCTTTTTGTAACGGATTGGATTTACACCTCCCCACAAACTTCGAGGCAACGTCTCTTAAGGGGCGTTTCGTCGTATTTTCAGAGTAGCTTTTGATAGGTTATGTTATGTTAGGTTAAGTTGGGTTAGGTGATTGTAACGCAGGAATAGGGCCCTCGCCGAAGCTAGAAATAGGGGAAAATCTACTGTGAGAATACGACGAAACGCCCCTTAAGAGGCTTTGCTACGAAAGGGACTATACCCCAAACTTGTCTTATTAAGCAATTAAGAAAATGATTGATATAAATCTGTAATTTACAGTGTACATTAATATACTTCCAACTAACAAATGATCTCCTTCTTTTTTAACAAAAAGACAAACTTTTTACTCTCTCCCAAGACGCAAACTTAAAACATAATTTCTATATTTAAGTCGTTTTATACCCACTTTTCTCTTAAAAAACTTTGTATTAAGGTGTATATATGTTGTTCTGGTAAGATATGGTTAAACAAAGATGACAACATCCATAAAAGCGAAGCTCTGAAATAGTAGGACACACGAATATTAACACTTGTGGAGTGTCAGAACTGAATAATTAGAATACAAAAGTCGTAACTAAATTTTAATTTAATGTGTTGCAAAACTTTTTAAATACAGAATACTGTGTAAGGACTTACTTACATTTATAGGACTTGATTATAGAGATGCTTCGCTTATGATAATATACCTTGTTGTAAAAGGAATCAGTACTCAAAAAATCAGATCAATCTGATTATTATATCACATAAAAATTTGTTGTTAAAAAGTTAAAAATCAACATGTTTACAATGGACGTACGGACATTCTGATAACGATTATAGAGTTGCTACACTTTTTAAATCGTACCCAACTACTACAGGAATCACAATGCAATGTTTGAAATCAATAGGACAATTCTAACATGCCTTAATTAACTAAAAAAGCCAACCGTTACGGACGGACGGACAGACCCTAATTTTAGAAAAGCTTTGCTTTTAAAAAGAGGTTAAATAAAGGATCATAATAGCATGAAAAGATATTTTGTTAAAGTTTGAAGATTACTTTGTAAATAAAAATAGTCAAGGGACATGTGAGCCAAGGTTTCTGGAGTATTTTAAAACCAGTATTAGTACATACTGATTTTAGGATAAGAGTTTTACAGAGTTTACTGTGATACAGTCAAGTTTGACAACTTTAGGATTCTTTTATTGAGAGAAAATAAAAGGTTTTATACATAGGATTCGTACACTTTGATTTCTATGCCTAACATTTGAAGTTTTTTCTTCAAAAAACGCTTTTTATGTCGAAGAAAAGAGTTGGTTTTAAACATGAATTTAAGTTACATTCTGAAAAAGTAACATGCTTTTTTTTTTGCTCTAAGCTAAAGCTCTTTAAAAGGAATAAACCAATAGGTTTGTGATTTTTCAAGGTAGCTATATCTTTATCTAAAAAGATTGTATTAGATAGTTTTTCTTCAAAACCTCAAAATTAAAAGCCCTAAAAGGTTTAGGGATATGGTAAAAAGCTATTTTTGTCTGTAGCGAAGGATATCGCTAACCGCTGAACCGTTATGGTTCTCCTTTACAATGAAGCTTCCTATATGTCCTGAGATGGTTTTAGGCTATTTTAATTTTATAAATTGGTATTGTTTAAGTCTATTGTTTACCCTTCCATATCCCTTCGATAGGCGCCTTTATGCTAGGGGCTCTGCCGCTGGTATGCAATATGGAATATCGCTTTTTTCTTTAACGATCACAATAACAGATTTTTACTGCACATCAAGAATCATTTTTGACTCACGGAATAGTACGCAAAACAAAATGTACACATTTTTTCTCCAACTATTGTTGACTTAATGAGAATAGACCACATCTCCATTATTTCTTGTTACAAACTTTGCTACCATTCATTTCAGGGATCTTAAGGGATAAGACAATGGATGATAAATTGATAAGAAACGCAGCACTCTTCTATCTAAAGGCGCGTACAAAGGGTTTTCACCAGGGGGTGTAATTTTTCATGACATAAAAAAGATATATCAGTTATCCTCAATTTTTAAACTAACAATACCTGACCTAACTTTTTTTTTAAATCAGCCATGTGAAGTTATACAAATGAGGGATTATCCATCTCTTTTTTACTTTCCCTCTTCTCCTCTCATCTCCTTCATTTTTTATGACATCACATGGCTGATTTTTGTAAAGTTGCATACCTGACAAGAAATTTCCGATTCTGTCTCCAGGGTGACCGGATCAATTAGCCAGGAGGCGGATCTGACCCCGCGTAGCTCGTGTCCGCCGCGTCGCCATATGAACTGTGTCGCGGCCGGTCGTCCTGCTTCCGCAACGCTGCACGTCAACGTTAACTTGTCACCTAAAAGATGAATAAATAAGAGAAAAACTATTAAATAAGAGAAAAATGTCACGTGTGACGTCATAAAAATACATCTTTTTTGGGGGGTTTCTTTTTCCATTTCTCCTCTCATCCTATTTAAAGACGTATTTATTTGACGTCAAACTTGACATTTTAGGCTTACTCGATAAAAAAAAGTGTTAAATAAGATATATATCAAAGTAAAAAATTAATTTAGTTTTACTTACACAAGATTTTCAATTCCTAAAAAAAGTGATACACGTAGCGAGCTAAAATAAAAATCTCCACCATCCCCAACTTTACCCGATCCTCTCCCCTTTTACTGGATAAAGTGGCCAATAAATGACAGGGGAAATAGCAAGCTAAATTGTGAACAATTTTTGTCCTTGTCATAATATCCAAGTATATTTTACATCCGTTGCAAAAAAGGTTTACTATCAAACCAATTATTTTATCCCCTTTCATCAAAAATGGGTTTGGTTACAAGTTTAAGATTTTAAAGTTATATTTTTACTTTTTTGCCCTTAATACAATGTATGTATGTAATTTTATTTGTAAGTGTGTATGTGTGGTGTGAGTAAAATGTATTTTCAATTTCATTCGAAACCGATTAATATCCGGTGGATTAGAACCGGTTCACATCCGCACGAAAGAATTTTTTCTAGCATCGTTTTATATATTTAGTGTTCCTACGAATAAAAAAATGTACAATCATAAGATTAAAGCCAGTTTTTTTAGCCCATGCCTTCGGCATCTCGGGGCTAAAAAACTGGTTTTAATCTTTTATTTGTATATTTTATATCCGCGGAAAGCTGTTTATAATACGATGCAAGAAATAACTATTTTCAATTTCCTTTATTGTGTTATTTTCTTTGTCGTAGTATTAGAAATATATTCTAGAGTAGTAAAACTACGTCTAACATTGAAATTATTGAAACTGGACAAAGTGTCTCAAAAATCAGCCATGTGACGTCATAAAAATGAGGCATTAGAGAAGAGAAGTGGGAAGGTTAATGCCCAAAAAAGAGATGGATAATTCCTCATTTTATGACGTCACATGGCTGATTTTTGAGACACTTTGTCCAGTTACAAATTTTTTAATTCAATTTAATTAAAAAAGGTTATTCTGATTTTTAAAAAATAACTCATTTATGTCGTTTTTATTTATGTTATAGACCTATACAACATAAAACTACGCACTGTAATGGTGTGATAGACGAACATTAACTCTTGTAGAGTGTCAGAACTAGAAAATATTGTGACATTGTACCTTATTGTAATAGGAATCAGTACACCAAAAACCAGATCCATCGGATGATTATATCACATTTGTTGTTGAAAAATTAAAAATCTACATGTTTAAAATAGACGTACGGACATTCTGGTAACAATTATAGAGTAAAGATTATTAGACGGACGTCCGGACCGACCCTAATTCAAGAAAAGCTTAGCTTTAATAAATATTCTTATTGCTCTATTTATTTTCTTGTATTAGAGTAGTGTGAGGTAATGTTATACTAGAAACAATTTTATATACAAGTGTAAAGGGTCAAATAGTAATTTTTTTCTTGAAATAAATAAATTTTACAATTGAGAAATCTCTGCGAATTAACGATTCTACACTATAACTTATAATTTTCTCAGCTGTTATTTAACTTCTAAACGTTTTTTTTATAATTATCTTTCAAACTGCTGTATTTGCGTACGCTCATTTACAAATATGCGACAAATGCGTCAAAATTTAAATATTGCATACCATATTTCTTATAAATATGGTAAAATTATAGATTTTATTTTATTTTTTGTCTTACTAAATAAATTTATAAGTATAGATAGATAATCCAGATAACTACCTGGGTTCATTGGTGACCTTTTTCGCCTGCTAGCAAATTGCCTTCTGATATTTTGTAGCGACCCAATTAAAAGTCGACATAAGGCCCACGGAGCGGGGAAATATTATTATTTATCTGATTCTCCTTCTATTATTTTACTTTTATGCTCTATATTTTGAGAACAAACTAAGGCTAGTCTCAAATTTAGAGTAAAACACTTGAGAGAGAAAGGGGGATAAATAACTGTATCTCCCCATCGAAATCACCTTGTGCAACCTTTCTATTGGGTCATTGAAAATCAACCAATGGTGTCGATTATAATAACACAACCAAGTAGCAGAAAATAATTTAGAAGCAGACGAAGAGGGCCGTTAAAAAAGGAAGGGAGGTAGTTGTCTGTATATACATTCATACTATAGATCTGTTGTCACAAAAAGGAAATTGTAGGAATCATGTACATTGTACAACCATATTATCAGTAAGAAGCTGTAGCAGGCTTTTCTTTAATTTTGGTAATAGGCAATACAGTATACAACAGACAATTCAGAATAATATTGTGCCAAAACAAATTCTGACAGAAGTAATAGATAATAATATACAAACTGAAAAAAATCATAATGTAGATATTCTGTTGTTATAAAAAATACAAGAATATGATAAATAATAGAAAAACACGAAAAGTTATAAGTTTATTGTAGCCTGACCGTCAGACCGACGGTTAAAGTGTGTTAAATACTAATGCTATTTGGTAAGGAGTATCTTCATAAAAAATCTGTAGTCTAGTTTAGATAACAGCCGAGAAAATGTTGTTTTTCCTTTAGAGAAATACGGACAGACAGAGAAAGTGAATTGTAAAGTAGTTTTGCTACAAAAAACTCAACTCAAACTCCTAACCTATCCTATAGTCAAATCAAAAGATAATTTTTGCACATAAAATATTGTTTTACCCCATTGTACTGTTGACGATAATATTTTGCTTAATGCTGATTCTCTAGGATGAAAAAGGTCAGCTGAATTCGAGTTGCCGATTGTGTTCATAGTTTCCTCATCCTATCTCAATATTTACTTCTAGCTTTTAAAAAGCTTCAAACTTACAAATTAAAATTTTGAATGTATAAATCGTTTATACATTATGTTGCTTTTTCCTTTGACAAGAGTAGCTAAAAATAGGTTTTGCAATATTTGGGTTATCTGCTGTACAACTTCGGAAATTAGGGAAGAAATAGGCAATAAATTTTCAGTTGATCCGATAATGTTTTGCTTAATGCTGATTCTCTAGGATGAAAAAGGACAATTTGAATGTTTCTTCCAAAAAGCATAATTTGTTATCCTTTCAAAAAAAAAACTAAACGGGTATAGTCCCTTTCATGATAACACCTCTTAAGGGGTGTTTCGTCGTAATTTTACAGTAGCTTTTGACACGCTATTATAGGTAAGGTCAGGTGATTGTCCCGCAGGGTTAAGCAATTGTCCCCGCTGGGTTAGAGCCCCTCCGCAGGGGATAGAAATAGGAGAAAATCTAAATGTGTCGAAATGCCCCATAAGAGGCGTTGTCAAGAAAGGGACTATATCCAATTAACTATAAGCGTTCTTAGCCGGTAATGCCCTTTATAATATATATATATTTATGGTATCAAAATATGTCGATATTATAGCAGTTATGAACACTATTAAAGCCAAGTCTAATTTAATGATTGTCGTTTGTATATCAGCCTTATCTACTTTTAAAAGTCATATAGTCTAAGTCGACATAAGTCATATATCATTGCAATTGCACGTCGTCATTAAGTCAATGTTTTTGACTGGGATAGCATTAATAACAAATAAAATCCCGGAAGCCTACAAAAAAATGACGTTATACTGGCCTTCCATTGGTCATTCAAAATGTATACTGGCCTGCTAAAAAAAAATTTTTTCTGTGTATTGGCCTATCATTTGTCTTTTTTATTTACGATAAATTTGCTAAATATTCTTTTTTGCTGTAATGCAGAAGCATGGATAATTTCATCTCTTTTTATTGCTAGAGTTGTTAAGACAAAAATATAAATATAAAGGTAAGAGGAAGGGAAATAAAAGAAGGTTATTTTTTAGAAGCAAAGCTACTCTAAAAGTGTTTTTATTGATTTTGTGAAAATATCAAAATCTTATGTTACAAATATTAGAGAAAAACACTAAAGGGAGAAGAGTTAAATAACTATCTCCCCATCGTTGTGACTCTCAATTAGGTCATTGAAAATCAACCAATAGTGTCGATCATATTAACACAGCTACGTGACAGAACACAATTTGGTACAGACGAAAAAGATGATCAAAAAAGGGAAGGAGATATACATCTCTTGCTTTATTTTATTCTTAGGATCTTTCTTTTCTTTTTTTTCTCTCCCCCTCTCTCTCTCTCTCTCTCTCTCTCTCTCTCTCTCTCTCTCTCTTCTCTCTCTCTCTCTCACACTCTCTCACTCTCTCTCTCTCTCTCTCTCCCACTTTCTTACTCTCTAGAGAGAGCGAAGGTAAGAGAAAAGTGACAAAATTAAAAGGATAAAAGCTTAAAATAATTTTTTACAACTCTAAAATGTAAATTTTTTCTCTTAATGAAAAGAAAAGTAATTAATTTTAAGCAAGGACAATCTTTTTAAAAAAATAAAAACTTATTTTACTGAATTATGTTAAAATTATGATTTATTTCAAGGGGAACTTGATGGAAGGGGGCGACTCTTAACTTTCATATTTAGGTTTTAAAAAGTAAAATATTTTTTGGAATAATTTTTATAGGAGCGATTCATCTTGTAAGCGTAGAGATAGTTATAAAACTTTACTATAAAAAGCCCTAATCTAAAGGAGAAACATATAAGTTCAACGTTTAGCGAGATCCAGTTAACATTATATAGATAGATGTTAATTAATATACAGACATACCGCGCGACTAATAAAACTATGGAGCAGCTCCGCTTCTAAATAATTTACCTTTGATGACTGTTTCTTTGTCCCGCACTATTCTGGCCTTTCCTGCAAAATAGAAAATATAAATTAATTCATTAATTTAGAACCGAGATGACGAGGAAACAAATTCTTAATATTAAATTGTAGAATAAAAAGAGACTTAATAATTGTTTAAAATGCCTTTATTTATGAATAAAAAAATTAAGTAAGTTAGTAATTTTAAAAAAATTACATTTTGTGCTAAAAAATATCAATTTCTGTTATATTGGCCCCGAGGGAATAAAAGTGCAGGGCCAATAAACATGGATAAAATTTTGATTTTCTATTATCGTTGGAAAGTTGTCTATAATACGAAACGATACACAATTTGTCAGTAAAGCTTAAAACCAGTTCTAATCCAGTGGATTTAAATCGGATTCGAAACCATTAATAAATAAATATATGTTGTAGTTTATTTGTAACATCATTTCAGGGCCTGGCAGTCGCGCCTCAGCCTCAAATTAAAACCTACCTGTGTGCCATTTCGAAAATTATGGATTGTCTGTTTCGGAACAGGTTAAGACATCCAGCTAAATTTCAAAGTAAAAAAATGAAGATTTCAATGAGGCTTACACGCGGCTGCCGAGTCCTGATAATTTTCCAGCATTAATTATGGATTACAACCAAATTTCTAACACAAATTTGGGAATCTACATTTATTTGCAATGTTTGTACAGCTACTGAAATAACTTAAAACCACATGACCAGAATATATATTTCTTAAAATGCACAGCCTTATCGGTTTAGCGGTTAGCGAGGTCTTAAGCTTCAGAAAGAAAGTCATCGTTCTTCTTTGTTTATTGGATATATTTTTATCATTAGTATATCTAGTTAAAAACAAGAACAAATGTGATGATAAAAAAATGAAGAAAAAAAAGTAATCAAACTCTTTATGCTGTAAAAATGTTTAAAACTATTCATGGTGATCTAAATTTGAGATGCATTTTGGAAAAGGAATTTCTTTCGGAATGAGCTACGAAATTAATATAATTCAGTTGAATTAGAGTAAGCATACTAGAAATGTAAAACTCAGCGAAAAAGAATCTGAAAGCTTTTTATCGTTCTGTTAATAAGATTTTTTTTGTTGATTGTTGATTTAAAACCTAATTATTGCAAGTAACAAGCGCTTTGATTTCACGACATTTGTCTGAATGTCAAGAAATAGTGGTTATGAGTTGCACCTATTAAAGATAGCATTAACATTTTTAGCTATGACGATTTTTAATCAACATATCGAATCTAGTTTTAAACTTAAACTAATGCGTGTAATATAAAAACAAAAGGGTTAGTAGTAGTATGGGTGCATTTTAGAAGATTAATTATTAAAAGCATGGTTTAAGCCTCCAATATTAGGTTTTATAATACAATGCCTTAATCGTTTAAGTTTGTATTAATTGAAAACTAAAGATAATTTAGAGGTTTCTTGGTTTTATTTTCTTTGCTAAAACAATTGCTGAAAAGCAGGGCTCAGCAGCCGCGCGTCAGCTGCCTCATTTTTTTACTATCTTGCCACGGACAAGGGATTCTAAGTGACAAATTCACCATATTCCACTTCCTTCTCACCCTACCCCCACCGATCTTACACACTTCCATTTAAAAACAGAACAAAACAAGTTTTACGCCAACATTACGCCACAAAAATATTTTATTTTTCAATTTTAAATAGAATTGATATACTAAATTATAGATTCAGCTCTTTACTAACAATTTTTAAAGCATCAAAACGGGTTTAAATTTGAGACTTATTCGCGGCTGCTAAGCCCTGCTGAAAAGGGAGAATTATCTTTACCTGGCGGATAAAAGACCTGGAGCTCAAGTTCCGCAGACACAGGACTCTCGCCAGCTGAATTTATACCTGAAAAAACAGAGTAGGGGAATCTAAGATAATAAGAACATAAATTGTGAGTTAAAAACGATGACATCAATTTTGAAATATTTTGTATAGTTGAATAATAATTTAAATTATTTGGAATTTTGGAATTTCTAGTTGAAATTAACTGAAATATTTCAATGTATCTATCTATCTACCTTTCTAGAAATCTTACTAACTAACCACCTTTAACTATCATACCACTTTTCAATCTATTTATCTATCTATCTATCTATCTATCTATCTATCTATCTATCTATATATCTATCTATCTATCTATCTATCTATCTATCTATCTATCTATCTATCTATCTATATATCTATCTATCTATCTATCTATCTATCTATCTATCTATCTATCTATCTATCTATCTATCTATCTATCTATCTATCTATCTATCTATCTATCTATCTATCTATCTATCTATCTATCTATCTATCTATCTATCTATCTATCTATCTATCTATCTATCTATCTATCTATCTATCTATCTATCTATCTATCTATCTATCTATCTATCTATCTATCTATCTATCTATCTATCTATCTATCTATCTATCTATCTATCTATCTATCTATCTATCTATCTATCTATCTATCTATCTATCTATCTATCTATCTATCTATCTATCTATCTATCTATCTATCTATCTATCTATCTATCTATCTATCTATCTATCTATCTATCTATCTATCTATCTATCTATCTATCTATCTATCTATCTATCTATCTATCTATCTATCTATCTATCTATCTATCTATCTATCTATCTATCTATCTATCTATCTATCTATCTATCTATCTATCTATCTATCTATCTATCTATCTATCTATCTATCTATCTATCTATCTATCTATCTATCTATCTATCTATCTATCTATCTATCTATCTATCTATCTATCTATCTATCTATCTATCTATCTATCTATCTATCTATCTATCTATCTATCTATCTATCTATCTATCTATCTATCTATCTATCTATCTATCTATCTATCTATCTATCTATCTATCTATCTATCTATCTATCTATCTATCTATCTATCTATCTATCTATCTATCTATCTATCTATCTATCTATCTATCTATCTATCTATCTATCTATCTATCTATCTATCTATCTATCTATCTATCTATCTATCTATCTATCTATCTATCTATCTATCTATCTATCTATCTATCTATCTATCTATCTATCTATCTATCTATCTATCTATCTATCTATCTATCTATCTATCTATCTATCTATCTATCTATCTATCTATCTATCTATCTATCTATCTATCTATCTATCTATCTATCTATCTATCTATCTATCTATCTTTCTATCTATCTATCTATCTATCTATCTATACCTTTACAAGAGTAGTTAGCATGATATTGCCTGGTGACCTTTTCCAGAAGTAAAACTGTTGGATCCACATTGCACAGGGCTTCAGAACTCTGGAAAATAATACAAATTTAAAATCAAAATATTTGAAAGGTTTTAAACAAGGGTGAAGGGCAGTGATCTTTAGGGATAAGACAATAGAGAAAAATTTATGTACATTCACAATTATGATAAACACAATAACCCTTTCTGTAGATCAAAATTATTGGTTGAAAACTTGTGGTTTGGATCCAACCAATCACAATTCAAGTACACAAAGTTTTTAAGCCAATAAATAAGTTGACATAAGTTATAAAACTTTAGGTACCAGTGTAATAAACAGCCCTTCCTGGTAAATGGAGAAGGTCACTAAAAATCAGACATGTGACGTCATAAAAATTATGGATTATCCATCTCCTTTCTAGGAGGTTTTCTTTCCCACTTTTCCTCTCATCTCCCTCATTTTTATGACGTCATATGTCTGATTTTTGAGTGACTTATCTCCATTCACAACTCCCTGAAGTATGCTAATAAATATATACTGTGGTTGTTCCTTTTATCCCTGGTATTTATGATCTGTATAAGTTTCAGGTACACAAGGATACTACAACCAAGGATTATTCTATTAAAGTAATGAAAATTTAGATCAAAAGGATGGTTCTGTCATATCTTTTAAACAATTGAAAATACGAAAATTTACGAAGGAAAGTGGTTCATATTTATCTTCTATTTACCTATGCTTAAAGAAATGGATAATAGAATATACGTGGACATTATGACAAAGGAAAAATTTTCGTCAATTTAGGATGCAAACTTGGAATTTATCTATAGGCCAGTTCGCTCATCCAGTAAGAGGGGAGGGGATGAAAATAAAGGGGGATAATTGTTGAGGGGGTCGTTATTTTAGCCCGCTGCAAGATTCCCTTTATTAGAAAACATGAAAATCTGGTGTAACGTCCAAGTAATAATATATCCATTGATGTGGCACTGATAATTTGCCACAGTTTATTGTGTTGATGGCACCTTGCTTAATAATTTCAGTCCTAAAGACACTGGTACAGTAGTTTTACATCTCAGCTGAAAGGCAGTTAAGATTTTAATCTTACTGTAATATTTAATCTTAAATAGCTCTAGGAATATATATGCTAAATAAATTTTGGCTTGGGGAACTCATAAACTACCAAAGATTTTTTTCAATTAAATGAAAGATAGACCAAAAAAAATTGAGTATAGTTCCTTTTGTGGCAACGCCTCTTAAAGGGCGATTTATCTTATTTTCACAGTAGCTTTTGAGGGTTAGGTTAAGTAAGGTTAAATGATTGCCCTGCAGCAAGGTTAGGCAATTGGCCCAGCAGAAGCTAGACATAGAAGAAAAGCTACTGTGAAAATACGACGAACGCTCCTTGAGTGGCGTTGCCACGAAAGGGACTATACCCAAAAATTGAGTTCACAAATTTTAGCATTTTATAAGTCAATTCTTATCTTTCTTAAAATAAGAGTATTTCATTGTTTTTAAGAGGTATTTAGAGACATTTTATTATGATACTTGCAGAGATATTAAATGGAGATAAATTTACATACATCCCCAATAATGATATACAAAATTACCCAATATGTAGGGCTAAATTATTTTTTGAAAAGTTTCAACACTAATAGTTTGGAACCAACCAATCAAAATTCAACAATAGTACCCAAACGAATTTATCCAACGAATAAGTTAACTTTGGGTAACAGTATATTATCCAATCAAATATTCACTCTCTCTTTGGATATTTGAGGGGATCTTTAATTTTTCTTCGTACAAAAGGATTAAAGGATCTAATTGACGTAAAAACTAAAATTATTATTTTGTTAGGGCCCAATATACCTAAGCCTATAAATGTGTTGTTTAGACGTTTTCAAAATTCAACCAGGGTTTTCTACTATATATTCTTGATTCTTAAAATTTGTCAACTATATGCCAACTTATTCTAAGCTTTTTCCAAGTTGGCCAATGCGTTAGCGAGATCTTTTCATACATTTAACAAACATACATTTTCTTTAAATGCATGGATTGCTCATATATCTTTTTAAGTCTAATTGACATGCACCAAATAGCTCTATGTTATGGTTGTTTCAAATGAACGTCAAAGTGTTTAAACACCTCTGTCACGACATAAATAAATTAGTCATACTTTATCCTCTTCAATAAACAATAAACATATACCTATTTAAATTCACGCAACCTCACCACCGTAAAATTATATATTTTTCTGAAAATCACGCAACCTTTCACTTGTACAATTTTTTTTAGTAAAAGACATATTATTATTTAGATGATGCTCCAAATTTTTGTGTACTCTGATAAAATAATAATTCCCCCAATCCACCCACTTTACCACATTGCCCCCCTCCTTATGGATTAACGAACTGACCAATGAATAAGATCCATATTAGCAAGCTAAATTGACTACAAACTTTTCCCTGTCAATATATCCACGTATACTCTATATCCATATTTCTAAGCAACAATATACAGGAAATAAAGTCAGAAAAAGTCTTGTTTTCGCCACAAAATAAGCTTACCTGGCAATTAGGTAGTTTCTTCAGCACCTTTCCATTCTTGTACCAGATAACTGAATTTAGCTTGGTTGGATTTCCATCCATAACTTCACAATACAAGCTAACATTCCTAAATAGTTATGTGAAATTGTAAGGTAGATGGACAAAGAGTCTAAAAAATCAGCCATGTGACGTCATAAAAATTAGGGAGATGAGAGGAGATGTGGAAAAGAAAATCCCTAAAAAAAGATGGATAATCCCTTATTTTTATGACGTCACAAGGCTAATTTGTCCAGCTACAATCATGAATTACATAGATGAAGACAAACCATTGTTATACTTAATTTTTGGCCTTTATATATGTAAATTCTATTTTATAACGTTAGGATTGTTCTCATACAAACAAACTATTTCTATTAATGTTTAAATTTATCGATCTATCAATTTTTAAATCTATCTATCTCTACATCACAATCTCATTGATCATTCTATCTATCTGTCTATCTAAGTACCTGGCATCAGTCTCGCTGACCGGCCCCTCTAGCTGCATCTTGATCTGTACACTTGGAGGATACTGTACATTTAGAACTATCTATCTATCCATGCAACTATCTATCTATCTGTCTATCTAAGTACCTAGCATCAGTCTCGCTGACCGGCCCCTCTGGCTGCATCCTGATCTGTACACTCGGAGGATACTGCACATTGAGAACTGTACTGCCCCCAGAACTGCTGGCACCCAAGTCATTTTCTAAAACAAAGTAAATTATCTAATTTTTGACTATCATTAATATAAGCAATAAGTATTAACAATTGTTAAGGTGCGTTTATATTTAGACATGTATCTTTTGTAGTAGCTGAGCTAATCTATTTTTGTACCTCTGTCCTATTGTCGGACGTACGGACAAGACCTAATTTTAGAGTAACGTCTATATCTATCTGTCTTTAAAAACAGTTTCTCAGAAATACTATATGTTGGTCCCATTCAGATTTTAAATATTTATGTACATTTTATCTTTCTAACATTGCATTGTATGTACGATAAAGTTTAGTTTTTTTTATAGATTTTTTATAACAACATGATAAAAAACATTATGTAAGAATTTAAGTGAAATTGCGTTTTTCAACTATAATGATTTTTACTATTCAAAAAAAAAAGCTGAAACATTTTAATGGCTAAATTCTATATTATTGTTGGGGCCCAGCAGCCGCTCGTAAGCCTATGTGAAATCGTCATATCATGACTCTAAAAAATCAGTTGTCTTAAACCTGTTCAAAAACTGACAACCCATCCTTTTAAAATTCAAAAGTGGGTTTACATTTGAGGCTTTTGTGCGGCTGAGGCGCGGCTGCCGAGCCCTGATAAAAATGGAACAAATCATCATTATTACAGCTTTCAAATTTGAAATATTTGAATATCTACTCTTTAATTGGTCAAGTTTTAAATCAAATTAAAATAAGGCAAAAAAAACTTTTGTAAAACTCTAATAAGCATTTTAATGTAAATTATAAGTCCTTGAGTTTTGCCATGAAGTCTAAGTTTAAACTGTTTAAAATATCATATATTGCACAAAATTGAGCCCAGAATTAGTTTTAGCTGACGTTATTATATTCTACCATAGTCTTTGGGATAAAGAATAGACATAGTATATCTTGATAGTCCAACTGACCCCATTTTTTGTAAAAATTAAAAGAATTTGTTTGCAGACAAAACTGTTGTTTACATTTTGTTATATACTAGATACGGACGACGAATTTATTCGACGATCTAATTTTTAGAAAGCGAACACAGTAATAGTGTCTGGCTGATTATGACGTAACAAAAAAATTAGCCAATGAAAGGCCACTAAAAATTTTACCATTGGTCAATAACGGCCTCTCATTGGCTAATTTTTTTGTTACGTCAAAATCAGTCAGACACTATTACTGTGTTCCTTATGTAACAAAATGTGTACAAAATTTCAACCAATCAGATCACTTGTATGTTCCTTTAGTATTCTCCTATTGGTGGAATCAAACATTATGTCCTTTGAGTAACTCTATTGGTTAAAGTTACACAATACACAATAAGAACTTAACATCTATTTGAGAAAAAGGGATAAGTAAAGGAGATAAAAAACAATCTTCCGCCTATTTGTAAGTTTTACATTCTGTACTGCCCAAACGAAGAAAGTTGCCTGTTAAGACTGAATGTCTGAACAAAAAGATTTAGGCAACCGTTGGGCTTATTATGGCTCTTCTTTACAGCGAAGCTTTATCCTCTACAGCCCACTAAGGGTGAAGCCGCTAGTGTTTTATGAAATCACCCCTCGTTAACAGTTTGATTTTAGTTTTAAGAAAAAGAAGAAAAAAAACATTATGGGGAAGGAATTTCTCATGTAGGGTGGTAACCTCCCCCAAAATAGTTACAAGCCTTCCACGGTAGACAGACAGACAAAGACAGACGCATAGACAACCTGTTACTTCTATGTAAGGATTAAACTATGCTTTCGAGCCTTACAACATTATCCTTTATTTGCCAATCCCAAAATCTATGTCATTTATTCAACCAACCATTAAATTTTAAAATTCTTTAATATTTTCACTTTTTTGCCTACAAAAGATCATGGTCGTTAAACATTAGGACAAATCACAAATCCTTAAATTTCTTGAAACTAAGCTTTCAGTGACCGCTTGCTTTAATCATTAATCACGAGTAAATTTTGGCACTAAAATTAAACGTAGATAATAAAAGAGATTTGTAAAGATAAATGAAGTAACCTATCCAATTTGAATTGTAATAATGGCTAGGGAATCTTTTTATACGACTTTTTTTGAATTTGGTTAATACTTTAAATGTTTTATATTAAAGTTTACCTCATGTTTTACTTTTTAAAAGTGAAGCTTTTCTATTATTAGGGTAGGTCCGTCCGACACGGATAGCTTTTTAAATTAATTTTGGCATGTTAATTTTAAGTTCATTGCCCCCTCCCTCCTGCACAACCATATACAATATAAAATGTTTAAAACATTAATTTAAATTGGCGGTAAAGGTAAAACTGCTTTTTTCTTTAAAAGTGTAAAAATGTCGCTAAAAGTGCTCCTTTTCATGGATGCTACCCGTGTCTAATCAACTGTAAATTGATTACCCATTTGTTCCCTAATTTCCGAAGTTGTACGACAGATAACCCGACTATTGCAAAAGCTATTTTCAGCTACTCCGGTCAAAGGGAAAGGCTTTTTTCATTTACAAAGCGATTGATACATTATAGATTCAAAGCTTTTTTAGCTTTTGGAAAATATTGAGATATGTTGAGGTTGATACGTACAAAATCGGAAACTAAGATTCAGCTGACACTCATGTCTGATTTGGAGTTATGTGTACGCAGAAATCAGTCAAATTTGTCACCCTTACTTACATTCAAGGAAAAGGATTATTTTAAAGAGATTTTAATTGTTTGAATTATTTGTTTATGGTTAACAAATAAGAAGTTAAACAACCCCCGAAAATAAATAGTTATAGAAGAAGAAAAAATCTATTAAAACTCATTGGAACACATATAAACTCAAAGGTTCAAATGAAATAAAATTGCTTGTATGTATTTATCACTGTTTCTGTTTAAGTACAACATAAAATTTGCAACGAATTTCGCAGAATTTTTAACATGCAAAATGAATTCTAACGACCCTAGTCTCCCATATTCTTTAAGTTAAAAAGTATACAGTCAAATAAAAAACTCTAAATGAGACAAATAATTCAAACGTATTAATAGTAAAAAGTTATATTACATTGCACATAACCTCTCTCCCCCTTTCCTTAATTTTAACTTTTAAATGATTGTTTCTAGAACCTTACAAACCCTGCGGGGCTCAATCTATGCTTAACCTACATCCTTGTTTTTTATAATCATTTTATCATTTTAGAATAAACAAGGTTGACAACATCCATAAAAGCAAAGCTCCGAACGGTAGGACAAACGAACATTTACTCTTGTAGACTGTCAGAACTGATTAATCAGAGCTGGATCTTTAAATCATTTTAGTGGTTAACCAGAGCAGGTTGCGCCGAATTTCAAAAATGCCGCGCTGTGATTGGCTGAAATTCGGCGTACCCCGATCTAAATCACTATTAAAATGATTTAAAGGTCCAGTTCAGAATATATATAAGAGTCAAAGCAAAATTATAAGTAAATTTGTTGAAAAACTTCTTGATACAGGATAATGTTTATGGACATACTTACATTTTTAGGACTTGACTATAGAGTTGCTTTGCTTAAAATACTGTACTTTGTTGTTCTAGGAACCAGCATACCAAAAATCAGGACAATCGGATAATTAGATCACATACAAATTTGTTGTTTAAAAAGTTAAAAATCAACATGTTTAAAATGAACGCACGGACATTCTTGTAACGATTATAGAGTTGCTTCGCTTTCTAAATTGTACCTAACTGCTATAGGAATCATCATGCAAAGTTTGAAATCGATAGGACAATTTAAACATGCCTAAATTAACGAAAAGAGCTATCCGTTACGGACGGACGGACGGAAACTTCGCTTTTAAAAAGGTCCAAACCAACAAAAGCACAAAATATACATAAAAAGTACATTAAAATCGGCCCAGTGGACCGACTATAATTATGAAAAGCTTCTCTTTTAAAAAGTATCAAATTATCGTACCTAGAAGACAGGTATAAGTGCCAGTATCAGATCTGGATGCCTCCAGAATGGTGAGTGTGGTGTCCTCCTGTGTGCCCCCCTTGAACCTGCCCTGGTTCCGTATGTCCACCAAATCTCCGTTCCTAAACCATTTCACCTAAAAATAAAGCAAAATATTTACAAACATTGAAGAAAAATGAGCCGTGTGACGTCATAAAAGGACGAGATGAGAGGAGAAGTGGGAAAGGAAACCTCTTAAAAAGAGAAGGATCAATTGACGTCACACGGCTCATTATTTCTTCCACTTTGTCGAGTCTTCTTTTGTTTTTATTAATTACAAAAAAAAAGGCAATTTTTTATGGAAAATTAAAGAAATGAGATGGAAATGTAAGAAATTTAATGTAAATAAACAAACAACCGTTCAGAATCCAATCAAAAATGAAAATAAGGCGGGGGGGGGGGGGGAGATGGTTTTTTTTCTCTTACACTTGCGGGGTCCTAACCCTTCAAAGCCTAGAACTGTGGTGCCTAACGGTGAAGCTAACACGAACCTAATAAAATCTTACATAAAAAGTACCTACCTTCAATGTATTAGTTAAAAATAAGGGCACGGGGGAGGGGGGGGGGGGGGTTCTGTGCTGGACACGGAATTTTAGGGAAACCACTAAATAATGTTATATAAGCAATACATAATGATACACATACCTGTAAAAGTCTGGAAGGATTAGCCTCATATGTACACTGGATTACAACCTCTGAAGACATGTTGACTGTCAGGTTTGATGGAGAGGTATATACTACAGGAGGATACAGTACTACCAGCCTAGATAGATAGATATAGTTAGATAGATAGATATATAGTAAGATAGATAGATATATAGTTAGATAGATAGATACTCTAGATAACAACCTCTCCAGACATGTTGACTGTCAGGTTTGATGGAGAGGTATATACTACAGGAGGATACAGTACTACCAGCCTAGATAGATAGATAGTTAGATAGATAGATATATAGTTAGATAGATAGATAGATAGATAGATAGATAGATAGATAGATAGATAGATAGATAGATAGATAGATAGTTAGATAGATAGATATATAGTTAGATAGATAGATAGATACTCTAGATAACAACCTCTCTAGACATGTTGACTGTCAGGTTTGATGGAGAGGTATATACTACAGGAGGATACAGTACTACCAGCCTAGATAGATAGATATTTATAGGTAGATAGATAGATAGAAAGGCATTAGACAATGACATATACTTAGATATACAAATAGATAGTTCGATAGATAAATAAATAGATAAACAGACGGGTAGAAAGTTAGATAGATAACTAGACATATAGATAGGTAGAATTAAATCTATGATCAAATGCATGTTTTAATACTTTATTTAAATAAATTAAAAATTGAAAATTTCTTAATAACTTGTACTTTTGAATAAAATAAAAATTTATTAAACTTTACAAGAAATTCTCTAAATATTTCTGATGTCATTCTTTAACGTGCACAGAATGTCTTTAATCTTAGAGATCTATAATACAAAGTAACTTGATGATTGCCCGTCTGTCTGTTTTACTGAAGTTTAATTTCCCAGTAACCACAGAACCGATTGGATTTTACTCTTCATGAAATATATCTGCTGGTCCTATGGTGGTTTTAAGCTATTTACTTTAGGGTTAGGACACAAGATTCAAGTATTGGAAAAAAGATAAAAACAAAATGAATAGATATAATGACGTCAAAACAAATTCCTGTATTGAAAATATTTTAGATATCTAATATTAAAAAAGACTAGCGGATGCGCCCCTAGCATCTAGGGGATCTATATTCGAAGATATATGGAAGGGTTGATAAATAGCCTAAAACCATATCCACACTTATTTATAAATTTACAAAATAGCATAAAACCATATCAAGAGTACTATAAGAAGGTTAACTGTAAACGAGCGAGATCCTTCGCTACAGGCAAAAAAGGTTACTACTTTATATAATAGGATTGAAAATTACATAATTATGTTTTTAATATGTACTTTACAAGAAACCAAATTTAAATGGCTATAAATTGGTTTATTATTAACCTTAATGGTGTTTTGATTGTGCTTTATTAATAGATAATCAAAAAGTTGAACATGAATTAATTTCGATATGTATACTTTGTGTACATAGTTTTATTTATATTGATGTTATACCCAAAAAAAACTTTTTATTACTATCTTTGCTGATTTTTATAAGTCCAAAAAAAATATTTTTAAGCTAAATTTCTTTTTTTATCATCTCTAAAATGTATAATGCTGTACAAACGTCAGAATTAACTTAGTTAGCCTAATTGAAAGAATTATCCACATATTACTTCCGTGTGAAAAATTCATCCCAGCTTTATCTCTTTATCAATTCATCTTTGTTTTAATGGATTTTTGCTTTTTAAATAAACATTATCATTTATTTTTGCATAAATGCGATTAATAAATAAATATTTTATATTAAATGGTAAAAAAGACTTTTTTTTAATCGAAATGTTAAGATATTAAAATATTTCAATTATGGTAGGTTAAAAAAGGCGTTCATAACATAAATACGACTTTTTAATACCTTTTTCCGTAAGTAGGGATGAGAAAACAAGGATGACAACATCCATAAAAGCGAAGCTCTGAAACGGTAGGACAAACGGACATTAACACTTGTATAATGTCTTAACTAAATAATCAGAATGTAAATGTATAAGAGTCAAAGCAAAATTGTAAGTAAATTTGTTGAAAAACTGCTTGATACAGGATAATGTTTACGGACATACTTACATTTTTAGGACTTGATTATAGAGTTGCTTCGCTTATGATATTGTACTTTGTTGTTTCAATCAGTATACCAAAAATCAGACCAATCGGATAATTAGGTCACAAACAAATTTGTTGTTAAAAATGTAAAAAAATCAACATGTTTAAAATGGACGTACGGACATTCTGGTAATGATTATAGAGTTGCTACGCTTTCTAACTCGAACCCAACTTCTACAGGAATCACCATGCAAAGTTTGAAATCGATAGGACAATTCTAACATGCCTAAATTAACGAAAAGAGCTAATTATAAAAAAAACTTCGCTTTTAAAAAGGTCCAAATCAACAAAAGCACAAAATATACATAAAAAGTACATTAAAATCGGCCCAGTGCAGCGGTTCTTCTTCTTTGAAAATACTATATGCCAGCGGCTTTGCCCCTAGCACCTAGGGCCTTTATCGAAGGGATATGTACGGGTGAAAAATAGCCTAGCACCAACCCATACTTATTTATTAAAATAAAATAGTCTAAAACCATCTCAGGACCTAAATGAAGTTTTACTGTAAAAGAGAACCATATCGGTTTTGCGAGATCCTTCGCCACTGACAAAAAAGCTTACTTCTTTATATAATAGGATAAAATAGTCTAAAACCATCTCAGGACCTAAATGAAGTTTTACTGTAAAAGAGAACCATATCGGTTTTGCGAGATCCTTCGCCACTGACAAAAAAGCTTACTTCTTTATATAATAGGATATGATTTAATAATAATCAAGAATGTCACTAGATTATATTTAGCTGGTTTCAACGGACAAAATCTTTGGTGTGCTGAAAGGTTCATTCTTTGGTGACATTCATAAATGTTTAGCATTGAGTTATCAGCAGGCTTATTCATAGCTTCAACACATGCAATATTCTTGGTAAAACCCTTTTTAGTGATAGTGGATTAAAAAATACAACCCCGCCCAAAAATTCGAGTTATTTAATTAAAATACACTTTTTATATTTTTTAAATGTTGCTTTTATTGTTAGGATGTTTTTTGGCTTTCCATTAACTTTTTCAATTTCCAATCTTTAAAGTTGATTTTGGTTCCCACTTCCCTTCCCCTAAGAAAATAAGCTTAAACCTGGCCTTGAGCTAAAAATTATAGTCCAAGCAATAGCACCATTTAGTTCTTAATATGTTTAAAAGACATATAGTATATTAGAGGGGAAGGGGGGGGATTGTAGTAAACTAAAGAAAAATGTGGTATTATCTCAAAGATGGCATATCAATAAAGAATTAATTTCATTGGTGACAGGGAAGCATTTATATTCAAATCTTTTATTTCACTTAAACATTTTAAAAGCGAAGCTTTTATAAGTTAGGGATGTGTCAAATCAGTCTGTCTATCTCATAAATTTTGATTGTAAAAACCTAGGTATGTTATAATTGTCCTATTGATTTCATAATTTGACTTAGGATTTATGTAACAATAAAGCTTATAGTATAAAAAATTGCGTTATACAATACAAATGACCAATGATAGGGTAATATACAATAAAATTGACCAATGGTAAAATGTATACTAGCCTATCGTTGATTATTTTAATTGTATGACGTCATTTGTTATACTGTCTGTTTTGTTGAGCTATTATGAAAATTGTCACTCTTATTTTAGTACAAAACAGTAAATTAATACATTATAATACTCTTTATGAAATAATCGGGTATAGTTCCTTTCGTGACAACGCGTCTTAAGGGGCGTTTCGTCGTAGTTTCACAGTAGCTTTTGTTAGGTTATTATAGATTAGGTTAGGTGATTGCCCCGCAGGGTTAGGCAATTGGCCCTGTAGGGTTAGAGCCCCCGCAGGGGGTAGAAATAGGAAAATGCTACTGAGAAAATACGACGAAACGCCCCTTAAGAGGAATTGTCACGAAAGGTACTATACCCAAATAATCTTACACTTGAATCATTGTATGTCCTTTGCTCCAATCTAATTTCATAATTCATTTCTATGTTCATTTCTGCCCATTCAAAAATATTCATGTATTTAATCCTTAATATATGTCTATTTTTCTTTTGAGTCCTACTCAAATGTTGTACATCAAAGATTTTGACATACCATAATCGATACCAAAAAGTAGTAAATTGAATATGAAATTGGTCCAGAGCAGGTTTTAGGCTATATAAAAGGGAGATAAATTACCTCCTCTTCTAGACTTGGGAAGAAAAAAATTGTCTTTGGAAAAAAATACCAAATCAGTGTATCAAGATACCATAGCATCAGACAAGGACGTCCAAGTTTTCTTATTTTGAGGGGTAAACATGAAAATTAAAAATTTTGAGTGGGTAATCTTTATATAGGACGTCTAGGCTTTTTTATTGGGGGGGGGGGGAGGAGTAAGTAATCACCACTTTACCCCTCCCCCCCTGGACGTCCATGGTATCAGAACCAACTTAAAGGATAATATATTTTGGTGGCTTAAATAACGTTATAACATGTTAGCCAAGCCAGTAATAAGAGCTTTTCTTAAGTGAGCCAAAATTTGAGTTACACCTTCTTTTGATCCCATAGTATTTTAGTGGGCGCTCCTTGAAATAATTCATGTCCAACATTATAACATATGATTATGCATGTCTACGAATAATAAGTATTATTGCTTAAACCAGAGTTTTCTTTTATCAGTTGCAAAGCTTCTCTATAATTAATTTTGTCCGTAAGTCTGTTCTATGTGAAAAATATTATTTACTTGAGTGTTTTTAAGGATAGATTGTGAAATTTTTGTGTACAGATTATCGTATCTGGACAAAGTGTCTCAAAAATCAGTAATGTGACGTCAAAAAAGTGAGGGAGATGAGAGGAGAAGTGGAAAAGAAAACCCGTAAAAAAAAGATGGATAATCCCTCATTTTTTATGACGTCACAAGGCTGATTTTTGAGACACTTTGGAGGATATTTGATTAACTTAACTCTTATCTAGATAAATGTCATCATTTTTTTCATTTGATTGTTGAGGATTTCTACATAAAATCTGATTTAAAATTATTTGGTCGGCTGTTGGACATTCATACTTTGAAGTTACTGAGAATTTTAAAAAAAATATTTTACAAACAGCATTAAAAACAATTTTGTGTGAAAATTTAAAAAAAAATGAGTATCTAATCTTTAACTCTATCTATTTGTCCATTCTATAGATGTTGTCATCCTTGTTCAAATATATTTATCTTTGTATTTAAGGAGATCTTATCAGTACTTATGAATATTGTCAAAGAAAAATATGAAATTGTCTAAATTTTGCTTAGTAGTGCAGCTACTCTATAACCATGGTCTGTTCGTCTGTCTATCTTAGCTGGTAATAAATATGACACATACATAACATGATTAAATAGATAGATATGTATTTTAGCTTAAGCATGCAAAAAATAATGATATTACACATAATTTTATTGCATAGTTTGATACTTGCATAACCTGGGTTGGCCGTTGCAAAAGCTGAAAATGCCAATATATTATCTGATTGTCTGTCTATGGCCCTAGTTATATTAATCCGGAACCACAATAACAAAACACAACAATCCTAATCAACTGTAAACATGGCACAGGAAAAAATACATCGCATATAGTGCATAGGTTTTTACTTTCATAACCTGGGTTGGCCGTTGCAAAAGCTAAAAATGCCAATATATTATCTGATTGTCTGTCTGCGGTCCTGGTTATAGTAATCCGGAACCACAATAACAAAACACAACAATCCTAATCAACTGTGAACATTGCACACGGAAAAATATATTCAAAACAAAAAACATAAGATTTTATCGAAAATAAATTTTTTTTATAGAAAACAAAAATCATTATTTACCCGGGGAAAGAATAGTTATTTATCACATCGTATTGTAGACAGCTTTCTGCGGTTATTAAATTTAAAACTTGTAGGATTAAAACCAGTTTGTTAGCAAATAGGGGCCAAAGGCCCAGGCTAACAAAACTGGTATTATCTTTATGATTTGTATTTTAATATTCGTGGATCAATCTTCTTTAGAACATAAAGTATAGTTTTACTTTATATATTAGTTTAAACAATTAAAACTTTGTAAACAAAAATTTGAAAATGGTTTTGAAACTGAGTAAAATGTCTTAAATATCACATTTCTTTAACATTATTTATGTAAAATATAATTTATACTTTTTTCTCAGAAAGTTTGTCTTCATCCTAAAAAAATCAAAGAGAAAAAAAGTAATGGAAAGGAGACATTAAGAAAAAAAGAATATTGGAATTATATGGAAAAATGATTAAGCTTAAAAACTGTTACCAATCCCACAGAATATTCATGACCCAAAGACTAAAAAAACTAAACTGCATATTCTATTATATTAGGTTTTGTTTAGGCTTGCAAGTACAGAATTATCATTCCCTTTTCCATGTGAGAGATACAGACTTGATGTTTCAATAAAATAGTTATTGCTCAGTGGTTTTTTACAAGCAACCGCCAAAAAAACACCAGGCTTTAAAAATCCAATCATTGCAATTATCTCTTTTTCCCAAGAAGAGTCTCCACTAAATAATGATTAACATATTATCAATCATATAACATAAAGTAGCAAGATTTTTGTCTCATAATTACTGGTCCGAATGAGTTTTACTTTTCAGGAAAGCTTTATTTACGTCTTGGGACTGTTTCATGCAGTTTCTTGACTTTTCTCAGGGCTAAAGGAAGAGCAACTAGTATATATTAAAAGAGTAAGTTGTATGTGTGTTTAGAAGGATCTCGGAAACGGCTTCATTAATAACCTCACAATTAATTCTTATAAATTTAATTAATATCAATTAAGGGGGTAACCATATCAAACTTAGGCACGAGTTCACTTCAGTCTAGGGGAGAAGCCAATAGTATTTTAACTAAAGAAGAAAAATATGTGAAAAAAAAATTATGTTTAAAAACTGAGAATTCGGTGGTCTAACCTTTAACCAAGTATTGGGATAAGATACATAAAACATCTTCCTTTTGGCAAGTTCCACAAACTTTTTAGTATACTGTGTTACAGTTGACTATTAGCTTCAGAGACCCTCATACTGTGCTGTTATATTATATTAATTATGATTATAGAACTGTGATTTTCCATAGTGCTTTATTAGGACACCATACAATAATACAATCAACAACTGACAAAGATTCATTTACAAAAAGGTTGGAAAGATATTTCAGTAATATGGGCTTCTCTCTCTATCTCTCTATCTCACTCTCTCTCTCTCTCTCTCTCTCTCTCTCTCTCTCTCTCTCTCTCTCTCCTCTCTTTCTCCTCTCTCTCTCTCTCTCTCTCTCTCTCTCTCTCTCTCTCTCTCTCTCTCTCTCTCTCTCTCTCTCTCTGTCTCTCTCTCTGTCTCTCTCTGTCTCTCTCTCTCTGTCTCTCTGTCTCTCTCTCTCTCTCTTTGTCTCTGTCTCTTTCTTTCTCTTTCTCTCTCTATCTCTTTCTAATATTTGGTTAGCTCATTTTAAAGATCCCTATTCATAAAACACTTCCTCACTCATTGTTAACGAAAACGTAGATGCCTTTACAAACTAAATTTAATGTAAACCCCTTTATTATGCCAAGCCTTTCTACATAATGGTTAGTCTGTACGTCCATTTGGAAAGGATAAATCTCGTAGAAACTTTAGAGTTATCGAAATCATTCTATCAATGTTAAACAATTCATTTAGATTCCTGCAAAAATACATTTATAACTATTTACAGAAAAATTTTGGTTGATTTAAGATTGTTTCTCATATATTTTAGTAGGGACGCTACTTCATGATTAGCTTTGTTATTCTGTCCTTTATTCAGTCTGTAACGTTAGAGGGTAAATGCGAATTTTTAGTCGTCCAAACGGTCATGTTGTTTTCTATGCTTTTCTTTTTTGTTTGTTAATGTTTGTTGACCAAACCCATTACTACGTTGGTTACAAATTTTTAGGATTTCAGAGAAACATCTTCTTTAAAAAAGTCACTATAATAATCAAAATTAGAGTCATATACTAGTTGTAATTTTATATCTATTGATTTATAATAGTTATTCAATTAATATAATTATCGCATCGTATTGAAAACTGCTTTCCGCGAATATACATTTTTATATTCGCTGAAAACTGGATATCATATAAATTTAGTGGATTGATCGAATGAAGTACCTTTTTCCTCATGGATTAAATAATAGAAATTTTTTTACTATTCAATTTTGATGCAATTTTAAAAATCAACATACTTTTTTACTGTATCCCATTATATAAAGTAGTAAGCGTTTTTTGTCTGTCCCGAAAGATCTCGCTAACCGATGAACCAATATTGTTCTTCTTTACAGTGAAGCTTCTTATAGGTCCTGGGAAGGTTTTAAACTATTTTTGGGGAGGGTGTGTTCACCCCCCTCCTCTCAATTTTTTTTTTACTATTTTGAAACTCAAATTTAAAATGGGATGAGGTCGACTATTCCCACTCCTAAATTAAGTGCCCCTAGAGGCTTCTAGGGGTGTAGCCGCTAGTTTGTAAAAAACTATTATCTATAATTTTATTCAGAATATCTACTCCTGTCCTATTTATTTTGCTCTGGTTTTCAAATTTGGTTTTTCATTTATATGTTAATATCAGAAAAAATTATTGTTTACAGGAAATCTTTTTTTTTCTTCGTCTGGTAAAAAATCAGCTAGAAAAAAAACATCTTCTTTTTATAAACTTTTTATGAAATCAATAGCTAAAATAGCCTGAACTGTTTGCTACCAAAAAGGAGAACCATATCAAATATTTAATAATAAAAGAAACGGATATGTTAATTGGGTTATACTTTTCAAGAAAGGTTATTGCAGAAGAGTTGGAATTAATTATTTCTCGTATCGTATTATAAACGGCTTTCCGCGGATATAGAATCTTTTTAATCTTATGATTGTACATTTCTATATTCGTAGAAAGCTGGATATAATACGATGCTAGACATAGTTTTTTCGTATAGATGAGAACCGGTTCATATCCACCGGATTCGAATGAATACGAGAAAATGTTTTAATCTATTCTACATACTCTTAATATACTACAAGCATGACGACTTGATAATGGAGCTAAATAATAAATACTAACAGGTTTCACTTGTAGAGATGCTTCGCTAATAAAATCCTTTAACCTATAATGAACCCTGCAATGACTATTAGATGGCCTAAGGCGATGTGTTATCATTTTCGCACATGTGATTTTTTTGCATGCGCAAAAAAACACAATACCAAACCATAAAGTACATATAAATCTACAGACCTTTCTTCCCTCATCAAGAAGAAGATATCTGGTAACATAAGAAATTTTGGAAATAAGTTTAGGTTTACAAACAGCTTTCTGCGGATACTCAAATGAAAAGACCATGCGAAATATCTTGTGGGATTTAAAAAGACACTTTCAATCTTGTTAAGACTACACAAATTGCTTTATTGTCATTATAGTCAGGTTTTGGGCCATTTTTGTGGAAATGAGAGCACACTTCCTTGCGCGTGTGATAATAGAAAGACAAAGGTTAATCATGTAATATTTCTATCTCATATCTGTAGGTCATACAAAATTATAAAAAAATGCCTTACAAAAACTACCATAAAGCTTAATAGTTTATTTATTGCATTATACTATAGGTTTCTGCAGATAGTAAAATAAAAAAATGTAAGATTAATTTCATTTTTGTTAGGTCCGGGCTAACAAAACTGGTATTATTACGATGATTTTCATTTTATCATTCGTTGAAAATTATCTATAATACGAAACGATACATGATTGTTCAATTTGGCTAAGAATCTATTCTACTCCAGCGGGTATTACTCGTTTTCAACGCAACTCTGGAAAAGGTTTCATTTTGTGAAAAAGCCCAAATTGTGTTCAAAGTGTGTCAAAAATAATTCACGTGGCGTAATAAAATGAGGAAGATGAGAGGAGAAGTGGGAAAGAAAACCCCTAAAAAAGAGATGAATAATCCCTCATTTTTATAACGTCACATGAATCATTTTTGACACAATTTTAACACAATTTGGGCTTTGTCATTTTTTTTGTAGTACCAACTATTTCTTATTTTGATGAGCTGTAATAGATTCAATAACATTCGGCGACCTTTTTCTACTCTTCCCCCTTTATTTTATGCCCTTTCTTCTCTTCAATCCAATTTTTTTCTGGGATCACAAGAGATAAGACAATGGATGATAAATGCATTTACATCCCTAATATTGAAAAATTTTAAACTTGTAGTATTAACTAACCAATCATAATTTACAAAATTATCTAAAGCTTTTAAAACATATTAAGTACAAGTTTAATTTTTATTCTAGAGTCACTTCCCTCTCTGAATTTTTATGTCAGTTACAAAAATAACACCTCCTTAAAAAAGCAAAGCTTTTCTATAATTAGGGTCGGTCCGTCCGTCCGTCTGGAACGGATAGCTATTTTCTTAAATTTTGTCCTCTCAATTTCACATGGTGATTAGTAGTTAGAAACGATTTGGAAAGCGTAGCAACTCTTTAATAATTACCATAATGTCCATACACTTTTTGACGACAAATTTCAATGTGATATAATAATACGATTGATCTGATTTTTGGAATACTGATTCCTAGGACAACAAAGTACAATGTTATAAGCGAAGTATCTCTATAATCAAGTCCTAAAAATGTAAGTATGTCCTTAAACATTCTCCTGTATTTAGCAGTTTTTCAAAAAATTTACTTATAATTTCTTACAGTTTCAGAACTTTGCTTTTATGGATGTTGTCATCCTTGATTGGAAAATAATCTGCTTTAATTATTATGAATAAAAAACTGCATAAAATACCTTAAAGAAAACACTTTATGTTGATTATTTCAGGTTAGGTTTTGTTAAACAAGGGTTATAGATTCCCCTAAATGATTGGCCACTACAAGGTTTGGGCTCCTCACAAGGGCTAGAGCCGCCTTTTTTAAAAAGAAAAATGAAAAAAAATAAACAATTGAGAAAAAGTTCAATAGAAATTGAAAAATATTAAAAATTCAAATCTTAATATAGATATGTCGATTAAATTACATATTTAAATAAAAGAAATTGGCTGATCCCAATTTAATCTTTAAACAAATTTATAACTAGTTTAAGGAACAGTGATATACGATTTTGTCGAATATTATAATACCTAATTCTTTTTCTCGTATTCATTAGAATCCGGTGGTTAGGAGCGGTTCTCATCCATACGAAAAAACTATGTCTAGCACCGAATTATATTCAGCTTTCTACGAATATGAAAATGTACAATCATATGATTAAAACCAGTTTTTTTAGCCGGTGCCTTCAGCACCACGGGGCTAAAACAATAGTTTTAATCTTATAATTGTACATTCTATATCTGCGGAAAGCCGTTTATAATACGATGCGAGAAATAACTATTCTTTGTTATTATTCTCCTTTACTGACTATAACATTAAAAAAAGTTAAAACACATAAAAAATTACTTCGAAAATTTAAAATGGTTTATATGAATTGAATGCTAGCTTGTGTATAAATAATTTTTAATATGTATTATAGGGATTAAATTTTTCTATATGAATAAATATTCAAAATAAAATTGATTAGAAACCATAGTTTGGAAAAAAAGACCAACAAATTTAGAGACATAAAATTGACATTTTCAACCTGCTTGCCAGGGATCTAAAGGGATAAGACAATAACTGATAAATTTATGTACATTCCCAACCAATCAATCAAAATTCAACAAAGTCCCCAAAGTCAACGAATAAGAAAATGTTTATAAAACTTTGGGGTCTAGTATTATCTGATATTTTATTATTATAAACTTATTTAGTGCAATTTTATTTTTGCACTCTAATTCTAACTTTGCAAATACATACATACGAACAAATCTTTTATTGATAGCTAATGATACTTAGATTGGTGTAAAATTGTATATATTAAGCTTGTAATAAAATACCCATTACCCCCCAAAATAACATGCTACGCCCTTTACAGAGCATTTATTCAAAATGAGTCTCGATTAAAGTGGTGCTATAAAATGTCCAATAACTTAATCAACTTTATTGCCAAATTTTTATTGACAACCAAATGATTGTCCTATCAAATTCAAACTTGACATGAGGATTTCTGTAGCATTTAGGTACTCATTAGCAAATCTATTAGTAATACCAGAAAGTCCGTAAGTCTATTACAAACCTAGCCTCTAGGGGCTTTGCCCCAAGAGGTGATAAAAAATTTGTTTTTGACGAAATACGTAAAAGGACCAAGGAAATCTTCTACAAAAAAAATGGGGGGGGATTTTTGTTTTTTGGGGGGTTAGGGGTGTCCCACCCCCAAGAAAATAGGCTAACACCACCAAAGGACCAGTAGGTATATTCCATGAAGAGTAGAATCCGATCGGTTCATTGGTTACCGAGATCTTAAGGGACGGACGGACGGACAGACAGACAGACGGACGGACAGACAGACAGACGGACAGACAGACAAACGGACAGACAGACATCGTTCTACTTTGTATTATAGATTATAGATATACATCTCTATAATCATAATCAAGTCTGGACTTGTACTTTTAAATACTGAGTTTGCTTTAAAGCTAAGATTTATGATATGATTTGAATTAATCATATTGTGGATAATTTAGGGAAAAACGTAGCCCACCCTATTTGTTAATCCATCATTTAGATTGCTTTATGATTTCATCCTTATCTAATATGACGTTGCTTCTATAAAACAGCTGATTTTAATCTTAAATTAAATAGCTAAAATAACAACCAGGCGTGGAGGCATAGAGGATTAATTATGAGGTGCGTGAAGCGCTAAATCTTTTTTTTTTTAACCGTGTATGCCAAAACAATAATTATAATACGACTGTTAAAATTTTATATTAATTGTATTTGGTATATAGGTTTCTTTTATTCCTATTATATATAGTAGTAAGATTTTTTTTTGTCTGAAGCTTAAGATCTCAATAACTACTGCCTATTAGGTTTTCTAATTTGTTAAAGCTTCAAATAAGTCCTGTGATGGTTTTAGGCTATTTTATTTTCAGATTTAAAGCTTGCTATGGTTTTAAGCTATTTGTACAGCACCTCTCTGCCATTTCTAATACAAAGCCCCTGGATATTAAATGTAGGATAGCTTAATAATGTTGAAATTTATTTTAGAATCTTTAAAAAAAAATTCACATTCTAACAACACTATTTTTTGGGCCTAATAATCAGGACATATCAAAATATAGTTCATGGAAATTCAGTGATTTGTTACGCCGCTTTTTTGATGGTCTATGGGTTCTTTTTAGGTTATTACATTCATTGTGCTTCATTTTTTTTATACATTTTGTATTCATACTAAAAATACTTAAACATGCATTAAAAACTTACTATAAGTGAAAAAAAAATAGATAAATAGACAAAGAAAAAATAGCTGGACTTACAAAAATATAGCTGCATAAAGTATAATTTAAAAAACATTTTTTAAATCAAAGCTTTTTTATAATTAGAACCTTTTTTGCGATGATATTGGCATGTTAGAATTTATCTTTCGATTTCAAACTTTAATTGGGTTAATGATTTGATATTGATTTTGGAGCTTTGCTTTTATGGATGTTGTAATCCTTGTTTCTAGTCAATTAGATAGATAGATACAAGCTAGATATAGCTTGAACAGATAGATAGATATAATAATGTCTTACTTTGCATCTGCTTTCACTGGTTGTTCTTCGTAATACTCGATAACTTCATTTTTAGCCTCACAATACATACTCTTATTATCCTCAAACCTGAGATATTAAATTCAAATAATTTTACACATACCAAACAGAATTAAAATTGATTATTTAAGTATAATTATTTATCGCATCGTATCATAAACAGCTTTCCGCGGATATGAAAATGTACAATTTTACGAGTAAAACCAGTTTTGTTAGCCCAAACAAGCCAAAGGTGCAGGCTAAAAAAGCTAATTTTAATATTAGAATTGTACATTTTTATATTCGTAGAAAACGGGATATAATACGATACTATACTTGATTTTTCAGTATTTTAGGATTGTTTTATAATAAGTTTTAGGAGCGCAGCTACTCTATAAAATATTACTACCTGGATGCTGGAAAAACCAGAGTACTCTGAGTCCTGTATGTTCCATCATTCTCCAGCTTAACCTAAACAAACATATCAAAAACGTTTGGGGGGATTTTAAATTTGTCTTTTTGGTACCTTTTCATTTACAATTTCAGATTATATAAAGTAAAAAGCTATTTCTTTTCTGAAGCGAAGGATCTTGCTAACCTCTGAACCGATATGGTTCTACTTAATTGGGTAGCTTCTCATAGGCCCTGGGAAGGTTTTGAAGTATTTGTGGGAGGTTACCACCACCCTCTTAAGAGAAATCGCAACTAGTAAAAAAATTACCCCATCCAAAAAAAAATTGCATTATCAAATGTATCTCCCTCCTCCTCAATTGCCCCTAGAGGCCTAGAGATGCGTATCATCTAGTATTATATAAAGTATTAAGGTGTTTTTGTGTCTCAAGCTTAAGATTTCATTTTATAACTACATCACCGATTGAGTTCTCCTTTTAAGAAAAGCTTCTCATCGGTCCCGGGGTGGTTTTAGGCTATTTTACTTTTAAAAATCAAGGGATATGTAGAATGGACAATGAACGATAAATTCATCTTCCCACTGTTAAGTTTGGGGGTAAGAATTATTCACAGTTTATTGTTCCATAACTCCCTGATAAAAGGGGGAAGTAGGTTGTGCTAAAATTCCTTAGAGGTGTGAGTTTTAAGGCTTAAAACCAGTAGTAGAACGATAAAATTTATGTTTACTCAAAAATTTTTTTTGAACACAGTAATAGTGTCTGACTGATTATGACGTAACAAAAAAAATTAGCCAATGAGAGGCCACTATAAATTTTACCATTGTTTAATAACGGCCTCTCATTAAAGTTAAAATTCCGTAAAGGTGGAACACAGTAATAGTGTCTGACTGATTATGACGTAACAAAAAAAAAATAGCCAATGAGAGGCCGTTATTGACCAATGGTAAAATTTATAGTGGCCTCTCATTGGCTAATTTTTTTTGTTACGTCATAATCAGTCAGACACTATTACTGTGTTCCACCTTTTCGGAATTTTAACACAACCTACCTCCCCCTTTTTAAATTTGCTTATAGGAAAAAAATAACGAGTAAGGAAAATCTTAAATCTATTTTATGAAATGAAACTTAACGAGCTGAGTAATATAATACACAAAAGTACACACACATTTTCCTTTAAAAATCTATTATTAAAATGTACAGTTTTAAATTCGTGAAAAGCTGTTTATAATACGACGTTAGAAATAACTATTATGATACCTGTCCTGCTGGCTGATGCGGATACAGACTGCTGCCGTTGAACCACGTCAAAACCGCAGCCGGCCGCGCCCCGCGGGATACACAAGTCAGCCGCACTTCATCGTTCGCCTTGTACGCTATTTCGCCGCCCGATATTTTGACGTAATTCGGCCGCAGACTGACGTCAAGTTGGACGCTAGAGGTTAGCGGCGTTTCTACGGCTTCGTTGGTCGCTTTACACTCCATTTTGGCCCCCAAGTCTTTTCGGTCAACCTATAATAATTATTTGTTATAGGAATAAGATATTTTATTGTTGTTCAACTGACGACATAAGCATAATTATAACAAAATATGTGATTTAATGTTTATTTTTAAGATGAAAAATCTATAAAATTTACCTTCAGTGTAATTTTGGTTTGTCCAGTGCCTGTTCTGTCAATATCCTCTGTACTACTACTGGTGCCAGGAATTGGTTGTCCATTCATGTACCAGGTTACCTAATAATATATTAATATTATCAATATTCTCTGTACTAATACTAGTACTAAGTATTGGTTGTCCATTCATGTACCAGGTTACCTAATATTATGGTAATATTATCAACATTCTCTGTACTAATACTAGTACTAGGTATTGGTTGTCTATTCATTTACCAGGTTACCTAATAATATAGTAATATTATCAATATTCTTTGTACTAATACTAGTACTAAGTATTGGTTGTCCATTCATGTACCAGGTTACCTAATATTATGGTAATATTATCAATATTCTCTGTACTAATACTAGTACTAAGTATTGGTTGTCTATTCATTTACCAGGTTACCTAATAAAATAGTAATATTATCAATATTCTCTGTACTAATACTAGTACTAGGTATTGGTTGTCTATTCATTTACCAGGTTACCTAATAATTCAATATTCTCTGTACTAATACTAGTACTAGGTATTGGTTGTCCATTCATGTACCAGGTTACCTAATAATATAGTAATATTATCAATATTCTCTGTATTAATACTAGTACTAGTTATTGGTTGTCCATTCATGTGCCAGGTTACCTAATAATATAGTAATATTATCATTATTCTCTGTACTAATACTAGTACTAGGTATTGGTTGTCCATTCATGTACCAGGTTACCTAATAATATAGTAATATTATCAATATTCTCTGTACTAATACTAGTACTAGGTATTGGTTGTCCATTCATGTACCAGGTTACCTAATAATATAGTAATATTATCAATATTCTCTGTACTAATACTAGTACCAAGTATTGGTTGTCCATTCATGTACCAGGTTACCTAATAATATAGTAATATTATCAATATTTTCTGTACCAGGTATGGGTTGTCCATTCATGTACCAAGTTACCTATTAATATAGTATATCAATTCATGTTAAATCGCATTTTTTTTCTATGAAATTTTTAAGCAACTAACGGCAGAAAAATGGCGGCTCAATCTTAGGGTTGATGTATGATTTACCATCTAAAAAAATAAGCTGCTGTTAACTAATAAAGTTTTATTTAGTAGAATTAAAATTTATCATTTCTTTATGTGTGATAGTTAATATTACAGTAAGCAATAATTGAAAAGTTTTCATTTAGTTCTCTTGGGAGAATGGTGGTACCAACCCCTAAAATGGTTATAAACCTGCCCTGGACCTATGATAGGGTTAACTTTTATAGGGGTTTTCTTTCCCACTTCTCCTCTCATGTCTCCCATTTTTATGACCTCACGTGGCTGATTTTTTAGACACTTTGATCAGCTGCCTTATTTTATAAGTCTATATTGTATAAGTCTAATGTAATTTAGTTGGTGTTATTTGCATACATTTCAGATTAAAACAAGAAAAACCATATGCGAAGGAAACATACAGCTAACCAGAAATTATATTTTATACCAGACATGGAAATCTGGTATAAAATTCAAGTAGATTGTTCTAGATGAAATAAAATCTAGTTGCATTTCTCTTATTGTCACCGGTATAGGCAACCCCCTTTAGTTTAAAAAATGAGTAAATTATATGTAGTACATATCTTATTTCACCCCCCATACCCCTCTCCAATTTTTGGTGAGGTGATAAAACTGCATAATATGTCGACCATATGACATTAGATGACATATTATCGAGATGAAATATAAAGCCAGAAAAAAATCCACGAACAGCTTTGTTCCTTTATCTAAAAAAGCATTTACTACTAGCAAAGCAAGCGCAACTATAAACCATGTATCTTATAAATCTCATCATGGAGAAAGGAATAGAAAAATATTCTAGAATTAAAAAACTACAATATCCAAGTTAAATGTTAAATACTTAGGTTAAATATTTCTTCCAACCCATTTCTCTTACTTACTAATTTTGGTTACATACAAAAACCAGTTTTACTCGATTAACTCAACTTGAAATCAAACTTTTTTATTCTGAGACACTTGCAAACAGAATAGGGGGGGGGGGAGTATATTCACCTTTAAAGCAAAATTAAGAGGTTGGATACCCCTCCCCCCCCCCCTAGGTGTACACCCCATAAAAACATTGACAAGGGTCTACTAAACCCCTCTAATACAGTCAACGGGTTTGTCATACAGTCAACGGGTTTGTCAAGGGGTTTGTCAAGGTTTAGACACTTTGCTATATGTTATCATTTTTTCACTTATTTACATATTCCCTTTTTCTTGTTATATATGGGTATGCAACATAAATTTAAAAGCCATTAAAAGTTTACTAGAAGCCTGACTAAAGAGTAGAGATAAGGGGGCCCTATAATAATACCAGAAAAAGTTGATTAAAATTTACTGTGAAGTTTGTATGGCATTAAATATAACCAAACGTATATTAGTTTACTAAAAGCCTATGGGTTATATTTGGAATCCAAAAAATAATTATAATATTATAATTATAAATACAAGAAAGTGGCTTGAAAAATTCACCATTTTTTTCTCTACATTTATAACGACTTACGAATAGATGGGACTGTATCATTGCTTATCAAAGCAGCATATAAAACCGTTCAGAAAATCCGCTATTTTGTAATGGACCAATTTAATTTAAAAATGGTTAGAAAAAATGCATTCATTAACTATCATGTGCCAAAATGTTAGTAAAAACTTTTTACAATTAAATGTGCATATAAAGCAACACATAAAATGAGCATTTGGTAGCAAATTTTGCAATAGAAGCATGTATGGGAAAGGATTAAAGACTTATATTTAAAGTTGTATTAATTAAAGCAACGTAAGAAGGAAAGTAAAAACCTATAAAATGTTTAAATATATGGCAGATTTTTTTATCAAGCTAACAACTTAGTAACTAGATAACAGCAAATAGACAATGAAATAAAAGTTGTATAATTTTTGTATTACTTCCCATACCTTTCAGCTTATAAAAATAACTTTTTAACTTTTTTTGATTGTTACTTTGTCATTAATTTTCAAACAAAAATGATCTAAACAATTCTTAATTGTGTAATCCTTATACTAAAGTAACAGGATGTTTGTTTGTGTGTCTGTGTGTCTGTACCGAAGGATCTCGCTAACCGCTGAACCGATCGGGTTCTCCTTAACAGGATATATTCTCATATGTCTTGGGAAGGTTTATAACTATTTTGGGGGAGGGTACCACCACCCTCCCAAGAGAAATCACAATAAAATCGAAAAAGAATTGAAATATTCCTGCCGCATAGTGTCGCTAGCATATGTATGTCTCTACGTAGCGTAGTGGCACTGCGTAGAAACATGAATTTAACAGCTGATTGACCATAGACAAATTATTTCTCAAATTAGATATTTAAAATAAAAAAAACATTTAAAATGCCACTAGAGGCCTCTATGGACGTAGCCGCTTGTATTGTATATAGTAGTAAGGTTTATTAGTCTGATGCTTAAGATCTCGGATAATATCAATATTATTTGTGTGTACTTTTTAGTGGAGTTTGTTTACAATTTGCGATAGTTTTAGGCTATTTTCTTCTTTTTTATGATTGTGCTCTATTAAAAAAATGTACCTAATTCGATAAAAGATTAATTTATGCAAAGATAAATTTAAGAAATCTTGAAAAAAAACCACTTATGAGGGAAATGTTTTTAAACGTACAAAAATTATAAATTGGATATTATTAGTTTTAAACACCAATGATCCATCTTGATATGAATAAAAATCGAGGTACAAAGACGTTGTAATTATAAACAAGCCATTAAGTAAAACTCTTTTATACCGTTTTTCAGGTTTTACAAACTCCTGGCCGTAATAATAACCTAATGTGACAAGACAAAGTGTCTCAAAAATCAGCCATGTGACGCCATAAAAATGAGGGATTATCTATCTCTGTTTTAGGGATTTTCTTTTCTACTTCTTCTCATTTTTATGACGTCACATGGCTTATTTTTGATACACTTTTGATCCAGTCACCTAATATACATGTATTATCGATGGATGGACAGTTTAACAAAATTACTTCAAGAGTAGCTTTGCTAAACAAGAAAAAACTTCTGTACATATTGCCTACTTTAGTTACGCATTAAATCAATATCCGAATCAAATTAACCCAGATTTTATGCCAAAAAAAGTTTTAAAAGAATGAAAAGTGCAAACCTTGTGTTTTTACATGTAAGCTAAAATTACATTTTTTTGGTTGTTAAGTAAATAAAACAAGATTTAAAGATTATCTTATATTTGCAAAAAATCCTGCAATTATATCGAGAATGTATATTTCCACCTCTAGGGGCACTTGAGGGGTGGAAGTTTTGATTTTGACAACCTAATTTTTTTATTTTAGAAAGTCCCTCAACAGATCATGACGTCATACGATAAAATAACCAATGAGAGGCCAGCATAAATTTAACAATTGGTCAATTACAGTGTATACTGGCCTCTCATTGGCCATTCTATCGTTGGACGTCATAATCTGTTGAGGGACTTTAATCATCTTCAAAAAGTAATTTTTTAGGGGGTGTCCCTCCCCCCCCCCCCCCAAGAAAAAAGCTTAAAACCATCACAGGACCGGAAGAGTAGAGCTAAAGTATCAGACAGACAGACATCGTTTTACTTAGTATTATAGATACTAATAATACAAAGAATTGCGCGATTTGTTTTTTATTGTTTAAAAGGTTTTTCGATTGTCTGCCTCTTTAGCTATGATGAATGTAATCATCCTTGTTATTTTACAGAAACATAGTCAAAGTTTTACTGGGAGAAAAATTTAGAATTTGTTCGGCCTAATATTGCATATTAATTAGCTTCAGTATGTAAAATTTCTAAATATTATTTAAAAGGGAATCTTTTCTGTGATTAGGGTAAATGTAAAATGTTTCAACTTACTCAAAACTTTTCAACATTTTTCAACGTAGGTCCTTAGCTACAAATAGCACAAAAATGGTACAAAAATAGAGTTAACGATTCTAACGGTATGCATAACATTTTTCTACTATTAACACAAGCCGCGAAATTTGAATTTTAAAAATGTGCACATTTTTTGCATAGCCTTAAATCCATAGATCTTTCAAAAGAAGGTCTTTGTAAAAAAAAAAACGGTTTTAAGGCATAATTTGTTAGAATCATCATTTTTAAATATTTGTTACATAAACGCCCCAGAACAGGTTTTCCAAATGTATAGAGCATTTTGTATAATTGTTTTATTTTCTCTTGAAACACCCTGTATATAAATATCTTAAACTATCTTAAATATTACCTGAGGTATTGGTTTACCCCCGCCACTGCTGCAAATCAGGCTGATCTCGCTTCCCTGATTGAAGGGTCCAACAACACTAAAAAAAATTTTATTTGTAGCAAAATTAGAATCAAACACTAGAGGGGGAAAGGGTTTAAAAAACTGTATCACCTCATCGCACTGTCCTTGTGCCCAGTGAAAATGGAATGTGATTCTGACAAACAATTCTAAAGAAAAATTTACCTACAACTTCCTTCCCCTTTTCCTCCCCTTCTTACCCACCCCTCTTCAGCTACAAGAAAAAACAAAATATACTTCCACCTTACTTTTAAAGGTTTCGTGATTTTTTGTAGACTTGATTGTTAGAATAGCTGCTTGTGCCGTCTTTCAATTGGGTCATTGAAAATCAACAAATAATGGTGTGGTGTGTATTAATATAGCCAAGTAACAGAAAATAGTTTGGTAGCAGACGAATAAGGTAATTGAAAAAGATCTTTTGTCGCGAAGACCTGTTGTAAAATTGTTGCACCAATTGCTTGACAAAATTTAAAAAAAAAATTAATATTGTTACCTGTTTGATAGGATGGACCTAGTCCCGGCTTCCGTAGACAAGGACAGGTTCAGTGACTTGGGCGGAGCTAAGGTGGTCAGCTTCACCAGCTGAACTACAGGACAGTTCTTACTGATATCTAAAATAGTAAAAGGTTTAATGTAAAAAATCAATAGGTGTACACATTTTTCTATTTTAATAGCTTACTTAAAAATATTATACACTTGAATTTATTTCTTCTCTATGCACTTTAATAAAGAAAGAAACAAGGATGAAACTTCAAGTAGTGCCAAATAAGGATTTTAAAGAAACAAATAAGATATTAATAAAATTTAAGCAAAAAAAATAAAATTTCAGATAATTAGGGTAATAGAAGGGTAATAGAGAGAGTAAAAGGGAAGGGTTACAATAAAGGGTAAAAGGGAAGGGTAAAGGGAAGGGTAAAAATATAAGGTGTAAAAGGGAAGGGTAAAAATATAAGGTGTAAAAGGGAAGGGTAACAATAAAGGGAAAAATAAAAGGGTTAAAGAAAAGGTTAAAAAGGAAGGGTAAAAATAAAAGTTAAAAGGAAAAGGGTAAAAAAGGGTAAAAGGGAAAAAAAAGGGTAAAAGGGATGTTATGGATACCGTTATTTAACCCTTTCTCCCTCTATTGTTTTACTCTAATCTAATGGTCTACTAATAGAGAAGTTTTGCCACTAAAAACTAGAAAATATAAGGAAGTTGAAAATGATTAGGGCCATTTGTTGGCAATTTATGAAAGAAAAAACAAATAAAAAGGAGAAAATGAAATTGCAAATATTTTGTGCTTTGCAGTGTGCATTCTCATTCAGGGAGTCAGGGTTGGGTCCATTCTGGATTTTTGTGTTATTTTCATTCTTTATATGTTCAGGGTTCAGATTTAAAAGCTTGAGTATATTTTGTGATTCCAGTTTAGCACAAGGTCATTAAAGCTTATTTTGAGGGGGGTAAAATAAGGGGTTTTATAGGTTTAATTGAATGATTTTTTTTCAATTTGAATGATGTAAAATAAGTGTTTTCAAAGTTTGAGGGGGCTAACACCCCATTACCTCACCCTTAGACGTCTATGATATGACAGGTGTTCTATTTTATAAAAAGTAAAACTTTTCAAATATGAAATAGTTATGTTTAATATATTGTATTTTTACAAAAAAAAAAAGAATGACTTGAACAATTAATACATTAAACTTTTTTAGAAATAACCATTTCTTTTTTTTTAATATCAGAATTCTAAAATTTCAAGGAATTGTTGCACAAGAAGGGGTTTATTGAATACAGCAATTGATTTTTTAGCTGAATTATAAAAAAAGAAACATTGAATAATCAATAAGAAATTTAGTACAATAGGTATTTGGTTTGATTTGAAAGAAAACAATCTTGTATAATTATATGAAAAAAGAACACTTGTTAGAATTTTTTAAATAAAGAGAATAGTAGCTTTTGCAAGATTGTGCAAAGTTGTGAGCAGGGGCGTCCAAGCTTTTTTTTTGGGGGGGGGTAAAAAACTTTAGGGGGGGGGGGTAATTCGTGTTTGGGGGGGGTAAAATGGCGCGCGAAGCGCGCCGAAATTTTTTTTACCCCCCCCAAAATTTTTACCCCGGGGGTAAAATTTGATTGGGGGGGGTAATTACCCCCCCTAAAGTCTGTTGGGGGGGGTAAATACTCCCCCCAAATCTGTTGGGGGGGGGTAATTACCCCCCCCAAACTAATTTACCCCGGGGGTAAAATTTTTTGGGGGGGTAATTTAATTATGTAAAAAAAGCACCTACCTAATCTATTAAGTTAATAAGTACTATCCTATAACATAAAGTAGTAAGTAAGGTTTATTTGACTATAGCTTCAGATTTCATTACTTTTAATACTGAGTTCTCCTTTTTAGGAAAGCTTCACATAGATCCCATGATGGTTCCACACTATTATAGGTCAATCCTTTGAGTCGTTTTAGGCTATTTTTCTCCTCCCTTTCTACCCTTTAGAAAACACGAGATGCTAAGGGCGCCACTACTATTCAAATATATAGTAGTATCTCATTCTTTAGAACATAAAAAATACAATAATTAACTCACTAACCAATGAACCAATATGATTATACTTTAAAGTGAAGCGTCTTATAGGTCCTGGTAAGTTTTATAACTAGTTTTGAGACACCCTGACATCCTCCCAAAAGAAATCGCCTATAGAAATTCTTTTTCATTATTTAATGAAATATTTAATTTAGTTAGGTATCTATTTTATGGAATCTTCAGTGCTTTACAATTACATCATAGATCCCCCCCCCAAAAAAAATTTTCAGTAAATTTTTTCTTAAGATTATTCAATTTGGGGGGGGGGTAAATACCCCCCCCCCCCCAATTTTTTTTTTAAAGAACATTTATTTTGGGGGGGGGGTAATACCCCCCCCCAAAATCGTTGGGGGTGCCTAAGGCACCCCCAAGGTAGGGGTAATTTTTTTTTGGGGGGGGGTATTGTTCAAAAAATTTTGGGGGTGCCAAATGGCCCATTACCCCCCCCCTTGGACGGCTATGGTTGTGAGTATGAGTCCAGTCAAATGCGCTTATTAGGTCAAATTGTTGTTAAATATGCATTTAATTATTCTATGCGTTTGGTCAACATTAAGAACAGCTAGACTTAATAAGCGCATTTGACTGGAAGCTTGCTCAAAGTTTACGGATTAATACGAAAGCTACTACAAGCTTTTTATGTTTGGTTGTTTATTGAGAACACGATTCAAGTATGTGTTATGTATGGCTTCTATATTTTGCTTTTATTTCATATTAAAGAGTATCAAATTTATTTTATTTTACTGATTAATATGAAATATACGAGGATGGAAAAATCACTCCTTATAATAAAGTAACAGGATGTCTGTCTGCTTGTCTGTGTGTTTGTCTGTATGTTTGTACCGAAGGATCTCGCTAACCGCTGAACTGATCAGGTTCTCCTTTACAGGGTAGCTTCTCATAGGTCCTGGGTAGGGTTATAACTATTTTGGGGAAGGGTACCACCACCCTCCCAGGAAAAATCAACCCTAGAAAAAATACCCCCACATAAAAAGATACTTATACAATTTTAGCCGTCTATCCTAATATTCTAAAGATTTCAGACAGACAGAAAGACATCAAGAATTATAGCCTTACTGTCGAGAAAAATCCTCAAAATTTTATTTTTGTAAATCCAACTGAAGAAATATAAATTTTTCCGACATATGAATAAATAGAAAGTAAAGGATAAAAACAAGAGCGTTCACTTTCATAAAAAACTGAGAAAAAAATTCAAGTATATTTGCTCAGCCTTAAAGTCACATTTCTTAAAATACTGGAAAAAGTATAAATCAAATTTTAAAGTGGGCCCTTTTTCAGAAAATCTGCGAAAAGGAAGGAAGAGTTTAAGAATTGTAGAACACACTCTGAATGTAAAAACATGTTGAACATATTTGAATTTCAAATTGGTCTGGTAATATTTTTACAAGCTTAGATTTTGGAATATCTTAAACCAAAACATTTTTACTTTTTAAACCTTGTAAAGCTAGGCATTTTTCATTTCTCTTTTTATATAGAATACAATATTTTTAAAAAATAGCATAAAACAGCCCGTGGATCTACACGACACTTTTCTTAAATGGGGAGCTCAATCAAATTAGTTGTAGGCAAAATCTTGTTAAAAAAATAAAAACTTCACTAAAGATAATAATTCTAAATTTTTTACTTTCACTGACTTTAACCTCTTTACACATATATTTTCTATTAGCAGGACAAAGTGTCTCAAAAATCATCCATGTGACGTCATAAAAATAAGTGATTATCCAACTATTTTTGGAGTTTTTTCTTTCCCCTTCTCCTGTCATCATCTCCCTCATTTTTATGACGTCACATGGCTGATTTTTTAAACACTTTGTCCCACTACTATTTTCTTCGCCCTTTCACATCGTACTGGATTGATTTCTACCTCTACCAGACCGTTGCAACATCCTTATTATAGAGTAGCTTCGCTACTAAACATGTGGTTAAGGGGGAAGTAGGTTTTGCTAAAATTCCGTAAAGGTGTGAGTTTTAAGGCTTAAAAACAGTAGTAGAACGATAATATTCACTAAATATCAATATATAAAATTTTTTGTCAATGGTTTTATTCAATAAGTAATACACATATTTAATGAATATTGTCGTTCTACTACTGTTTTTAAGCCTAAAAAACTCACACATTTGCGGAATTTTAGCACAACCTACCTCCCCCTTTATAGTTCTTTGCCAAATTAAAATGTTAAAAGCCCTGCCTAAGAATGTAATTTCACATTTATATTCTCCTTCGTCTGCCGTCTCTATTGGCGATATCGACAGTCTCGCTTCTCTGAAAAATAGATTACTTAAAATAGATTCATAAATTGATGTTCCTTTCCAATGATGATACACCATATTACTCCCTCTGTAAATTAAATTAAAATTAGTGGTTGAATAAAACGTTTGAACTCTCAACTTAATGAATGAATCAATCAAAATTCAATAAAGTCCCCAAAGTTGTTAAGCCAACGAATAAGAAGTCTCTCTATACCGATAGGGTTATCCTAAACAGTGAAGCTTATCATATGTCATGGGAAGGTTTATTACTACAACCCTCCCTTTGTACTTTTTTCTTTGAAACTATGATGTAAATTGTAGGTTAGGCTCTCCCTCAGTGGCTATTATAAAATATATAAATTCCCTATCTTAAAAATAAATTCCAGGAAGTTTTAATAAATAATTACACACTAAAATACATGATTCTCGATTCAATTAGGTACAATAACTAAAGACAATTTATAGACAGTGCATCTATAAAATAAATCTATTCCCAAATAAAACTAAAAGTGTTTAATTGGTCATATCCTATTCTCGTCTTTTATAACATACTAGCGCCTTCGCCCCTAGCCTTTAAGGGCTTTGTCCCAAGAGGTAATTACAAAAAAGTGGTGGTGCAACACTAATGTTTTTATTACATGCATAAAAATAGAAGGGGGATTTTTTTGTTTTTGTGCGGGTTTGGAAATGTCAAATCCCCCCAAAAATAGCCTAAAACCACCACAAGACCAGTAGGTATATTTCCTGAAGAGTAGAATCCAATCAGTTCAGCGGTTACCGAGATATTCAGACGAACGGACGGACTGACGGACGGACAGACAGACATCATTCTACTTTGTATTATAGATACCATTTTCAAAGGTATTACAACTCAATATTCGCAAAGCGCATTCTATAAAGCATTCCTCCCTCACTATGTCTGTAAATATATTTGTAACTAGCGGCTACGCCCCCTAGAAGCCTCTAGGGTCACTTAAGGCGGGAGAAGGAAAAGTCGACCCCATCCCATTTTCAATTTGAGTTTTAAAAAAAAAATTACAGTGCAAACAAAACTTGTTTTAATCTTAAATTTTTATTTTAATATCTGCGGGAATGCTGTCTATAATACGATGCGTTAAATAGCATGTTAATGTCCTCGTTTATTCTAAACAAGAATGACAATATCCATAAAAGCGAAGCTCCAAAACAGTAGGCCTACGAACATTAACACTTGAAGAGTGTCAGAACTTAATAATTAAAATATAAATGTATAAAAGTCGAAAAAAATTGTAATTATATTTGTTGATAAACTAACTAAATACAGGATAATAATTAAGGACTTTTTACATTTTTGAGACTTGATTATAGATATGTTTCGCTTATAATATTGTACTTTGTTGTCCTAGAAATCAGTATTTAAAAATCAACATGTTTAAAATGGGTGTAAGGACATTCTAGTAATGATTTTAGAGTTGCCACCATGTTTGAAATCGATAGGACAATTCTAACATGACTAAATTAACGAAAAAAGCTATCCGTTCCAGACCCTAATTTTAGAAAAGCTTCGCTTAAAAAAAAAGAATTATAATACAAAAAAAAAGAATTTTTAATGCATAAAAAGTCCGCATTTTATCGACCATAAGATCAATCTTGCTGTAAATAAAGCAATTTATATATTGACCTTTGAATCTAGTTTCTCTACATATATGCTTCAGGAATTCGGGAATAGGTAAACGGGGGATTAATAATTTTTTTTTGCCAGTATAGCTTCGAAACCGATCAATATCCGCTGGATAAGAACCGGTTCTAAGCCATACTGAAAAATCATGTATCCTACCGTATTATATACAGTTTTCAACAAATATAAAAATGTACAATCATAATATTTTAACCTGTTTTTGGCTCTTGCCTACGTTATCTCGGGGCTAACAAAACTGGATATAATCTTATAATTGTACATTTTTATATCTATGGAAAGCTGTTCATAATGTTATGTGATATAAAAACTAGGTATTCCAAATTTTAAAATAGTATTCTAACAGAAAGATGGACGTCAAAACTTATTCATTTTCTAATTTCCCCAACGCCCCTCAACCCCAGAGAGAGAGGAGGGGGGGGGGGGGCAATGGGCTGTTTATTACACTAGTCCCCAAAGTTTTATGAATACGTTTTCTTATTCGTTGACTAACTTTGGGGACTTTAGTAATTTTGGTTGTTTCATTAAGCTCAGTGTTCAATCATTTCAACCACTAATTTTTATCTACAAAGGGGTAATTTTCTCTATCATCATTACGGATGCATATTTATTTACAGTCCATTGTCTTATCCCTTTAGATCCCTGCCTCATCCAACCTTGAACCTTTTTTCTCCTTTTGACCTATCCTTGAAGATACACATTTATCGCTCTTGAATATTAAACACATACGTTATATAAATTTTCTATTCAAGACTTCAGTGATAAGTTTATGGAGGATAAATGAATATTCCTACATTACTCTCTCTCTCTCTCTCTCTCTCTCTCTCTCTCTCTCTCTCTCTTCTCTCTCTCTCTCTCTCTCTCTCTCTCTCTCTCTCTCTCTCTCTCTCTCTCTCTCTCTCTCTCTCTCTCACACACACACTCTCTCTCTCTTTTTCGGTCCTTCGGGGCTAACAAAACAGTTATTAGTCTTATCATATACTGATTTTAATATCCGCGAAAACCTCTATGTAAAATGTTTTAATCTTATAATTGAACATTTTATATCCGCGGAAAGCTGTTTATAATACGATGCGAGAAATAACTATCATCGCATCGTATTATAAACAGCTTTCCGCGGATATAAAATGTACAATTATAAGATTAAAACCAGAAGGCACGAGCTAAAGAACTGGCTTTAATCTTATGATTGTACATTTTAATATTCGTAGAAAACTGGATATAATACGATGCTAGACATAGTTTTTCCGTATGGATGAGAACCGGTTCTTATCCACCGGATTCGAATGAATACGAGAAAAAAAATATACTCTTCTTTTTCTTTCTATTTCTTTTGTAACTCTTTGTAGAAGAATAGGATGATTTGATTGAATAATCTAATTTTGTGTTTTCTTTATGAGAGAATCATTCTGTTTTGTCGCCCTCTGACGAGTGTTTGTACAATATAGCAATAATTTTGCTAACATATCTGTGTAGTATAGATGTATATACAGATAACTACCTCCCTCTTTTTTTCAATGACATCATTCGTTTGTTAGCAAATTGTTTTCTGCTACTTGGTTGTGATAATACACACCACACCATTGATTGATTTTCAAATACCTAATTGAGAGTCGGCACAAGAACAGTGCGATTGAAAGATGCTTTCTCCCTCTAGTGTTTTACTCTAATGTTTTGCTAGTAAAACGCCAAAGTAAAATTTTCGTCGGTTTCCTTATGAGTGCCTGCTGAGTAAAAAAAAAAAAACCCGTTTAATTTAAAACATTAGAGTAAAACACTAGAGGCAGAAAGGAACTGTATCACCCCAACAGTGCAACCTTTCTATTGGGTCATTGAAAATCAACCAAGGGTGTCGCTTCTATTAACACAGCCAAGTAGCAGAAAATAGTTTAGAAGCAGACGAAAAAAGGTTTTTGAAAAAGAAAGGGAGGTAGTTGTCTGTAAATACATCTATACTATAGATCTGTTTTTTTTAAACAAATAGTGAATAAGGTGGGGGCTGGTTTTTTTTTTAGGTTTTTGTTTATTACTTTAGGGCAAGCTACATATTAAGTACTGGGTAGTCCCGCAGGGTTCAGGCACCCCTACAACATATTTTCAATAAGGAGGTTTGATATCAGCTCTCAAAAAGAAAGAGACAATCCCTGTAAGTAAATAGCCTAAAACTTGACCATCGCTAAGTCTATATTTAAGATTTATTGCAGACTCATATTCCCAAAGTATATATTGTATAATGATAATCTTATTTTTCTTATGGTTAGAAGCACAAACATATTCTACAACTTTTATTTTTTTATCTTAAAAAATATCTACTTTATGGCTTTAAACATTTATCCTATTCAAAAGCAGCATAAAGATTTGACAGTTACTAGAGAAAATGTTAAAATCTATATATATATATATATGTTTAATTTAAGTAAACATGAATTTTCCGTTCTTTCAAGAAAATATAACGTCAAGAAAAAAAATCGTCTAATTCTTAATCTGTTTGTTTTGGGTTTTATACAGGCACGGACTAACATTCAGCTATTTTAATCCATTTGAATTGTATGTATGGTTCTAATGGGAGATAGAGAGTGAGGGAGAGAAAAGAAAGAGAAAAAATAAAAGACAGGGGAAGAAAAAAGGAGAGATAATGAAAGATAGCGAAAGGGAGACACAGAGAAAGAGCTAAAAAGAGATAGAGATAGAGAGAGATAGATAGAGAGGGAGAGAAAGAGAGAGTGAGTGAGAAAAAAAGAGAGTTGAACTATTAAATTTAGAGTAGTTCGCTTGAAAGAATCGAATTGAACACATTCCAAAAGGACAGAAGAAAAATCCTAGAATTAAAACCTGTCCCTACATCTGGTTTTATGTAAATAGACCAGATTAATGGATCCCAGATTCAAATTTCCTTTAAAAAATAGCTTTGTGCATTGCATCTAATCCAAACATTTTAGATGTTGGGCCAAATTTATTCAACACATTTAGAAAAGATAAGCTTTTCTATAATTAGGGTCGGTCCGTCCGTACGTTCGTACTGGATAGCTTTTTTCGTTAATTTAGGCATGTTAGAATTGTCCTATCGATTTCAAATTTTGTAGTTAGGTACGATTAAGTAAGCTTAGCAACTCTATAATTGTTGCCAGAATATCCGTACGTTCAATTTAAACATGTTGGTTTTTAACTTTTTTAATAAGAATTTTTTATGCTATATAATCATCCGATTTATCTGATTTTTGGAGTACTGATTCTTATTACAATAAGGTACAATAGTATAAGCGAAACATCTCTATAATCAACATCCACTTATTAGTATTAAAACTGTTTGTTGTTAAGTTTGACCACTTTTAGATTTGAACCAACCAATCAAAATTCAATAAAAATACCCAAAGTTTGAGGTAACAAAACTTTGGGTACCAGTAGAGTTTTACCTTCTATCAATATTTAAACTGCCTCTTTCTTGTAATTCGCCTTCCGCCTTGCTAAACTCCATATGCGGACTGTATACAAAAACACGTCTAAAATAAAAAAATAGGTATTTCTCGCATCATGTTATAAACAGCTTTTCGCGCATATAAAATGTACAATTATAAGATTTAAACCAGTGTTTTAGCCCCGAGATGCCGAAGGCATGAGCTAAAAAACTGGTTTTAATCGTATGATTGTACATTTTTATATACGTAGAAAACTGGATATAATATGATGCTAGTTTTTTCCATATGGATGAGAACCGGTTCGCATCCATAGTCTATTTTTAAAGCGCAGATTGAAACATTTTTTCAAACCTATTTCATACAGGGATAGGACAATTATATTTACATAAATAGTTATTGACCACAAAAATAGGGCCCTGCCTAGGTTTACTGAAATTTACAGCTGTGCTGTTATATTTCTCAAAGTGCCTAGTCAAAATTAATTGAAAATAAGAGGGGGGAAGGGGAAGGCGGGAGGCAGTTTTTCGGTCAGGTTAGGTTATTTTGGTTACTGGGTAGCCCTGTAGGGTTAGGGCACTGCTGATATAGGCCCTGTATGGTTAGTCCCCCCCCCCAAGATTTATACATAGGTAAAAAAAACAACCCTCCTCCCACAATCTAACTAAGAAGGGACGACTGTGCTTTTCAAGAAAGCCTTATAGTTTTATAAGATTAAAAATTGTTACCTATTTTCTTTGTACCATTTAATAGAGTGGTAGTCCCCACAGCTAGCCTGGTTTACCAAACATCTGAAAAAAGAATAAAATATCATTAAAAATTATGAAAAAAGCTGAAATACTGTTAAAATAAACCCTAGTTTGTTTCGTAGATTAATAATTCAAAAGGGTCCTTGGACATATCCCAAACTTCGGAGTGGAAACTTAACCTAACCTATTTTAAACTATTTCATAGTTTTTAAATGTCTAACCCCTTTGGGGAGCTTATTTGTATATTCATTTCTTAACCTAACCTAACCTATACATAAATACTTAATCAAATTAATATTTTAACACTCCTGCGTTTGTCCACTACGACGTTTGGGACACCGGCGCTTGTCCTGAAACCTTCAAACATAATGCTATAAAGATAAGTAAATTATATCTTTTTATTTAAAAACTGATGCTAAACCCTCAAACGTTATGTATAGGGTTATGTTAGGGAGGGAGAGAACATTTGATTGTTAAACACACTGGTACCCTAAGTTTCATGACACCATTTTTTTGTAATCTTATGGTCCCAAACTTTTTCATTAATAATTAAATCTATATAAAAAAAGATAACGTTGTTTATCATCAATAAGGATGTATGTATATCAATTTATCGTCAATAGTCTTATCCCTTCAGATCCCTCGTTATAATCATTAAATATTAATTCCGTTTATTTTGAGAAAAAAAATTATTTTCATAACGTGATTAAAATTTTCATTCGAAAATTCTGAGAAATCATTAAAAATAATTTGGTATTAAAACTGTAAATTTTACGAGTATTAATTATTTCTATTTAAATTCTTAATAACTTGAAATTTACGTGTAAAATAATATCAA